>NC_085136.1:63244442-63544442 GCF_035046485.1 Aedes albopictus
ACACGAGACAGAGAGAGAGAGAGCCAACTTGCAAAAATAAAGCGTAGATTCAGCAGACTTTGCCGAGCTGCATCATGCGAGGTGTGAGTTTGTGTATGCAACGCAAAATATCTTCATTTTTCTTTGTAAAATTGCTATGGCGACGAGAACTCTTTCTAACTGGGACAAAGCCTGCTTCTCAGCGTAATATGTTCGATGAGCGATATTAATGATCTCGAGCTTTAAGATTTCCTTTGCAAAATAAAAGCATCAGAACTGCACCGGAAATCGAACTCAGACTCATCTGATCCATAGGGATGATCCCTCGCTAAAGACCTATATTTCACGGGTCGCGTGCCACCAGCTGTTACCGATTACCCCGCAAAATTTCTCATAACTTTCCATGACATGCTAGGAGCAGGAAGGATGAGAAATTAAGTGAGTGAGTGGTGAGTGCTTCGCCGGACGGTTGACAGGTGTGCGTAGGTGGATTGATTCGATACGATCCAGCTTGGACCCGATGTGTGAACGGAGAAAATGATTTGATTTTCTCAATAGTCCATAAATCAACAAGTTAGTCGGAGAGTTTGTCTTCGGTATGAACTGGGTCAGTCTAAACATCCTGCACCTATAACCACCCGGTAGGTAGCTAGTGAGATGATGAAATCGTTTCACAATCACCCAGCTGTCAAAATAAACACCAATATGGCGGCGGAGGTTCGCGTGTCGGCCATTGCCGCGGCTCATTGGTGTGCGAATCCAGCGGAAAATGATAATGACCGTCGTAAATTTCCTCTTGATGGTGTTTTTTTTTTTCTGTAGTTTGTTGGCGGTACAAACCGAGTTATGATTTCACCATTTAAGAGACTTCAAATTTCACCGAATATTCGGATAGCAGCTGACAGACAGAGTGGCGAGCAGCGCTGAACTCAATCTGTCAACCCGCAGTGAAATGGCTGTCCACATGCATCAAATGTCGAATTCGTTTTTGATTCAGTTCCAACCTGGGTTGGAACTGGATGAGATCACAGTTTCAACCCCAACCCGACTTCGGTTTCGCTTGTACTAAAGTTTGTTTGAGTTTGTTTGACGTTTGTTTGTTTACACATTTTCCGCCAATCCAGTTCCAACCCAGGTTCAAAAACGAATTCGACAAAAGTCACCTGTGCATAACTAGGTATATGGACATTTTGCGCTGCGAGAGGTTAACGACTGTGTCCAAGTAGTCTATGAATCTCCTTGCGGCGGGTAGCTTGGAAACAGTCTGTGATGGAAGAATCTAAGCAAGCCATTGCACGCGGAAGCATTAGCGAAATGATTTATGTGTAACGATCAAAAATCAAAATCGTCTTTGATTTGTATTATTATTGTCTGTTTATTTGTATTATTATTGTCTCCTTGCATTGAACGATGGTCAAACCAATCGTCTTTTGATTTGTACTGCAAAAATAGTTGAAAAGTGTACCATTACATTGCAATAATTGAAAGAGAAAGTGAACAAAGAGAGCTTCTCAAATGCAGATAGGACCTATTGAAATGTTTGGCCTGAATTGGCGATCGTTGGCGAAGGTTCTCCACGAACGACACGGGTGTCGGTAAATGTCACTCAATGACAGTGATGCCAGGAGATTTGTTTTCAAATGTATTTTCCATGGACTAATGCCGTTTATGATATAGATATTTTACAAGGAAAATTATTCCGATTTCTGCAGAACTTCCTGCAAAAAATCTCTGAGGACTTTCTGGAAGAACTCCCGAAGGACTTGTTGGAGAAGTTCTTAAAGAATTTTCTGGAATTTTGTGGAAGAATTCCTAGGAAAATTCCAGGAAGACCTCCTGATGATATCCCTGGATGGCTTCAGGAAGATTTCCTAGAGGACTGCTTGGAGGACTTCCTGGAGCGCTTTGACGAGGTTGTTATGTGGGAGTTTCCAAAGAACATATTGGAAGGCATAAGTTAAAATACACAGTAAAAATTAAAAAAAAACTTATTGGAAGAAATCCTGAAGAACTTCCTGAAAGACATCCAAGATGATTTCTTGGACGAACTTAAAGAATTCCTGAACGACTATCTGAAGGATCCCTGGAGCACTGTTTGCAGGAATTCCTTAAGAACTTCCTGAAGAACTCCCCGGTGAAATTCTTGGAGGACTACTTGAGTAATATCAGGAGGAATTTTAGTGGGGATTTCAGGGACAATATTCATGGAGATTTTGATAAAGCAATTCCTAAAGGAACTTCTGAACGGCTTGTTGGAGAAATTCAGGAGAAATTTCAAAAAGAATTCCAACAGGTATTCCAAGAGAAATTCCAAAGGAATTTCAATTGGCATTCCATGAGGCATTCCTGGAAAAATTTTAGAAGGAAATCCAGGAGGAGTTTCAGATAAATTTCAGGAAAAATATCTGGAGAATTCCAGAAGGAATTCTGGAGGAGTTCCTGGAAGAATGTCAGAGGCATGCTAGTAGGAATTTCAGTGGAATTCCAGAAGGAATTCCAAGATGAATTCCAGAGGAATTCCATGAGGAATTCCAGAGGAATTCCAAGAGGAATTCCAGAGGAATTCCAAGAGGAATTCCAGAAGAATTCCAAGAGGAATTCCAGAGGAATTCCAAGAGGAATTCCAGAGGAATTCCAAGAGGAATTCCAGAGGAATTCCAAGAGGAATTCCAGAGGAATTCCAAGAGGAATTCCAGAGGAATTCCAGAGGAATTCCAAGAGGAATTCCAGAGAAATTCCAAGAGGAATTCCAAGAGGAATTCCAAGAGGAATTCCAGAGGAATTCCAAGAGGAATTCCAGAGGAATTCCAAGAGGAATTCCAGAGGAATTCCAAGAGGAATTCCAAAGGAACTCCAGAGGAATTCCAGAGGAATTCCAAGAGGAATTCCAGAGGAATTCCAAGAGGAATTCCAGAGGAATTCCAAGAGGAATTCCAGAGGAATTCCAAGAGGAATTCCAGAGGAATTCCAAGAGGAATTCCAGAGGAATTCCAAGAGGAATTCCAGAGGAATTCCAAGAGGAATTCCAGAGGAACTCCAAGAGGAATTCCAAGCGGAGTTCCAGATTAATTCCAAGCGCAATTCCAGAGGAATTCCAAGCGGAATTCCAAGAGGAATTCCAAAGGAATTCCAAAAGCAGTTCCAGAGGAATTCCAAGAGGAACTCCAGAGGAATTCCAAGCGGATTTCCATAGGAATTCCAAGCGGAATTCCAGAGGAATTCCAAGCGGAATTCCAGAGGAATTCCAAGCGGAATTCCAGAGGAATTCCAAGCGGAATTCCAGAGGAATTCCAAGCGGAATTCCAGAGGAATTCCAAGCGGAATTCCAGAGGAATTCCAAGCGGAATTCCAGAGGAATTCCAAGCGGAATTCCAGAGGAATTCCAAAAGGAATTCCAGAGGAATTCCAAAAGAAATTCCAGAGGAATTCCAAAAGGAATTCCAGAGGAATTCCAAGAGGAATTCCAAGAGGAATTCCAAGAGGAATTCCAAGAGGAATTCCAAGAGGAATTCCAAGAGGAATTCCAAGAGGAATTCCAAGAGGAATTCCAAAGGAACTCCAGAGGAATTCCAAGAGGAATTCCAGAGGAATTCCAAGAGGAATTCCAGAGGAATTCCAAGAGGAATTCCAGAGGAATTCCAAGAGGAATTCCAGAGGAATTCCAAGAGGAATTCCAGAGGAATTCCAAGAGGAAGTCCAGAGGAATTCCAAGAGGAATTCCAGAGAAATTCCAAGAGGAATTCCAGAGGAACTCCAAGAGGAATTCCAAGCGGAGTTCCAGATTAATTCCAAGCGCAATTCCAGAGGAATTCCAAGCGGAATTCCAAGAGAAATTCCAAAGGAATTCCAAAAGCAGTTCCAGAGGAATTCCAAGAGGAACTCCAGAGGAATTCCAAGCGGATTTCCATAGGAATTCCAAGCGGAATTCCAGAGGAATTCCAAGCGGAATTCCAGAGGAATTCCAAAAGGAATTCCAGAGGAATTCCAAAAGGAATTCCAGAGGAATTCCAAGAGGAATTCCAAGAGGAATTCCAAGAGGAATTCCAAGAGGAATTCCAAGAGGAATTCCAAGAGGAATTCCAAGAGGAATTCCAAGAGGAATTCAAAGAGGAATTCCAAGAGGAATTCCAAGAGGAATTCCAAGAGAAATTCCAAGAGGAATTCCAAGAGGAATTCCAAGAGGAATTCCAAGAGGAATTCCAAGAGGAATTCCAAGAGGAATTCCAAGAGGAATTCCAAGAGGAATTCCAAGAGGAATTCCAAGAGGAATTCCAAGAGGAATTCCAAGAGGAATTCCAAGAGGAATTCCAAGAGGAATTCCAAGAGGAATTCCAAGAGGAATTCCAAGAGGAATTCCAAGAGGAATTCCAAGAGGAATTCCAAGAGGAATTCCAAGAGGAATTCCAAGAGGAATTCCAAGAGGAATTCCAAGAGGAATTCCAAGAGGAATTCCAAGAGGAATTCCAAGAGGAATTCCAAGAGGAATTCCAAGAGGAATTCCAAGAGAAATTCCAAGAGGAATTCCAAGAGGAATTCCAAGAGGAATTCCAAGAGGAATTCCAAGAGGAATTCCAAGAGGAATTCCAAGAGGAATTCCAAGAGGAATTCCAAGAGGAATTCCAAGAGGAATTCCAAGAGGAATTCCAAGAGGAATTCCAAGAGGAATTCCAAGAGGAATTCCAAGAGGAATTCCAAGAGGAATTCCAAGAGGAATTCCAAGAGGAATTCCAAGAGGAATTCAAGAGGAATTCCAAGAGGAATTCCAAGAGGAATTCCAAGAGGAATTCCAAGAGGAATTCCAAGAGGAATTCCAAGAGGAATCCCAAGAGGAATTCCAAGAGGAATTCCAAGAGGAATTCCAAGAGGAATTCCAAGAAGAATTCCAAGAGGAATTCCAAGAGGAATTCCAAGAGGAATTCCAAGAGGAATTCCAAGAGGAATTCCAAGAGGAATTCCAGAGGAATTCCAGAGGAATTCCAGAGGAATTCCAAGAGGAATTCCAGAGGAATTCCAAGAGCAATTCCAGAGGAATTCCAAGAGGAATTCCAGAGGAATTCCAAGAGGAATTCCAGAGGAATTCCAAAAGGAATTCCAGAGGAATTCCAAGAGGCATTCCAGAGGAATTCCAAGAGGAATTCCAGAGGAATTCCAAGAGGAATTCCAGAGGAATTCCAAGAGGAATTCCAGAGAAATTCCAAGAGGAATTCCAGAGAAATTCCAAGAGGAATTCCAGAGGAATTCCAAGAGGAATTCCAGAGGAATTCCAAGAGGAATTCCAGAGAAATTCCAAGAGGAATTCCAGAGAAATTCCAAGAGGAATTCCAGAGGAATTCCAAGAGGAATTCCAAAAGAAACTCCAAGAAGAATTCCAGAGGAATTCCAAGAGGAATTCCAAGAGGAATTCCAGAGGAATTCCAAGAGAAATTCCAAGAGGAATTCCAGAGGAATTCCAAGAGGAATTCCAGAGGAATTCCAAGAGGAATTCCAGAGGAATTCCAAGAGGAATTCCAGAGGACTTCCAAGAGGAATTCCAGGAAGAATTCCAAGAGGAATTCCAAGAAGAATTCCAAGAGGAATTCCAGAGGAATTCCAAGGGGAATTCCAGAGGAATTCCAAGAGAAATTCCAGAGGAATTCCAAGAGGAATTCCAGAGGAATTCCAAGAGGAATTCCAGAGGAATTCCAAGAGGAATTCCAGAGGAATTCCAAGAGGAATTCCAGAGGAATTCCAAGAGGAATTCCAGAGGAATTCCAAGAGGAATTCCAGAGGAATTCCAGAGGAATTCCAAGAGGAATTCCAGAGGAATTCCAAGAGGAATTCCAGAGGAATTCCAAGAGGAATTCCAGAGGAATTCCAAGAGGAATTCCAGAGGAATTCCAAGAGGAATTCCAGAGGAATTCCAAGAGGAATTCCAGAGGAATTCCAAGAGGAATTCCAGAGGAATTCCAAGAGGAATTCCAGAGGAATTCCAAGAGGAATTCCAGAGGAATTCCAAGAGCAATTCCAGAGGAATTCCAAGAGCAATTCCAGAGGAATTCCAAGAGGAATTCCAGAGGAATTCCAAGAGGAATTCCAGAGGAATTCCAAGAGGAATTCCAGAGGAATTCCAAGAGGAATTCCAGAGGAATTCTAAGAGGAATTCCAAGAGAAATTCCAAGAGGAATTCCAAGAGAAATTCCAAGAGGAATTCCAAGAGAAATTCCAAGAGGAATTCCAAGAGGAATTCCAGAGGAATTCCAAGAGGAATTCCAGAGGAATTCCAAGAGGAATTCCAGAGGAATTCCAAGAGGAATTCCAGAGGAATTCCAAGAGGAATTCCAGAGGAATTCCAAGAGGAATTCCAGAGGAATTCCAAGAGGAATTCCAGAGGAATTCCAAGAGGAATTCCAGAGGAATTCCAAGAGGAATTCCAGAGGAATTCCAAGAGGAATTCCAAGAGGAATTCCCGAGGAATTGCAGGAGGAATTCCAGAGGAATTTCAAAAGGAATTCCAGAGGGATTCCAGAGGAATTCCAAGAGGAATTTCAGAGGAATTCCAAGAGAAATTCCAGAGGAATTCCAAGAGGAATTCCATGACGAATTCCAGAAGAATTCTGAAAGGAATTCCAGAGATATTCTGAAAGGAATTCCAGAGATATTCTGAAAGGAATTCTGAAAGGAGTTCCAGATGAATTCCAGAGGAATTCCAAGAGGAATTCCAGAGGTATTCCAAGAGGAATTCCATGAGGAATTCCAGAGGAATTCCAAGAGGAATTCCAGAGGAATTCCAAGAGGAATTCCAGAGGAATTCCAAGAGGAATCTTCTTCCAAGAGGAATTCCAAGAGGAATTCCAGAGGAATTCCAAGAGAAATTAGGGAGGAATTCCAAGAGGAATTCCAGAGGAATTCCAGAGGAATTCCAAGAGGAATTCCAGAGGAATTCCAAGAGGAATTCCAGAGGAATTCCAAGAGGAATTCCAGAGGAATTCCAAGAGGAATTCCAGAGGAATTCCAAGAGGAATTCCAGAGGAATTCCAAGAGGAATTCCAGAGGAATTCCAAGAGGAATTCCAGAGGAATTCCAAGAGGAATTCCAGAGGAATTCCAAGAGGAATTCCAAGAGGAATTCCAAGAGGAATTCCAGAGGAATTCCAAGAGGAATTCCAAGAGGAATTCCCGAGGAATTGCAGGAGGAATTCCAGAGGAATTTCAAAAGGAATTCCAGAGGGATTCCAGAGGAATTCCAAGAGGAATTTCAGAGGAATTCCAAGAGAAATTCCAGAGGAATTCCAAGAGGAATTCCATGACGAATTCCAGAAGAATTCTGAAAGAAATTCCAGAGATATTCTGAAAGGAATTCCAGAGATATTCTGAAAGGAATTCTGAAAGGAGTTCCAGAGGAATTCCAGAGGAATTCCAAGAGGAATTCCAGAGGTATTCCAAGAGGAATTCCATGAGGAATTCCAGAGGAATTCCAAGAGGAATTCCAGAGGAATTCCAAGAGGAATCTTCTTCCAAGAGGAATTCCAAGAGAATTTCCAGAGGAATTCCAAGAGAAATTAGGGAGGAATTCCAAGAGGAATTCCAGAGGAATTCCAAGAGGAATTCCAGAGGAATTCCAGAGGAATTCCAGAGGAATTCCAGAGGAATTCCAAGAGGAATTCCAGAGGAATTCTAAGAGGAATTCCAGAGGAATTCCAGAGGAATTCCAGGAGGAATTCCAAGAGGAATTCCAGAGGAATTCCAAGAGGAATTCCAGAGGAATTCCAAGAGGAATTCCAAGAGGAATTCCAGAGGAATTCCAAGAGGAATTCCAGAGGAATTCCAAGAGGAATTCCAGAGGAATTCCAAGAGGAATTCCAGAGGAATTCCAAGAGGAATTCCAGAGGAATTCCAAGAGGAATTCCAGAGGAATTCCAAGAGTAATTCCAGAGGAATTCCAAGAGGAATTTCAAGAGGAATTCCAAGAGGAATTTCAAGAGGAATTCCAGAGGAATTCCAAGAGGAATTCCAGAGGAATTCCAAGAGGAATCTTCTTCCAAGAGTAATTCCAGAGGAATTCCAAGAGAAATTCCAGAGGAATTCCAGAGGAATTCCAAGAGGAATTCCAGAGATATTCCAAGAGGAATTCCAAGAGGAATTCCAGAGGAATTCCAAGAGGAATTCCAGAGGAATTCCAAGAGGAATTCCAGAGGAATTCCAAGAGGAATTCCAGAGATATTCCAAGAGGAATTCCAAGAGGAATTCCAGAGGAATTCCAAGAGGAATTCCAGAGGAATTCCAAGAGGAATTCCAGAGGAATTCCAAGAGGAATTCCAGAGGAATTCCAAGAGGAATTCCAGAGGAATTCCAAGAGGAATTCCAGAGGAATTCCAAGAGTAATTCCAGAGGAATTCCAAGAGGAATTTCAAGAGGAATTCCAAGAGGAATTTCAAGAGGAATTCCAGAGGAATTCCAAGAGGAATTCCAGAGGAATTCCAAGAGGAATTCCAGAGGAATTCCAAGAGGAATCTTCTTCCAAGAGTAATTCCAGAGGAATTCCAAGAGAAATTCCAAAGGAATTCCAGAGGAATTCCAAGAGGAATTCCAGAGGAATTCCAAGAGGAATTCCAGAGGAATTCCAGAGGAATTCCAGAGGAATTCCAGAGGAATTCCAAAGGAATTCCAAGAGGAATTCCAGAGGAATTCCAAGAGGAATTCCAGAGATATTCCAAGAGGAATTCCAAGAGGAATTCCAGAGGAATTCCAAGAGGAATTCCAGAGGAATTCCAAGAGGAATTCCAGAGGAATTCCAAGAGGAATTCCAGAGGAATTCCAAGAGGAATTCCAGAGGAATTCCAAGAGTAATTCCAGAGGAATTCCAAGAGGAATTTCAAGAGGAATTCCAAGAGGAATTTCAAGAGGAATTCCAGAGGAATTCCAAGAGGAATTCCAGAGGAATTCCAAGAGGAATCTTCTTCCAAGAGTAATTCCAGAGGAATTCCAAGAGAAATTCCAGAGGAATTCCAAGAGGAATTTCGGAGGAATTCCAAGAGGAATTCCAAGAGAAATTCCAGAGGAATTCCAAGAGAAATTAGGGAGGAATTCCAAGAGGAATTCCAAGAGGAATTCCAGAGGAATTCCAGAGGAATTCCAGAGGAATTCCAGAGGAATTCCAGAGGAATTCCAGAGGAATTCCAGAGGAATTCCAGAGGAATTCCAGAGGAATTCCAGAGGAATTCCAGAGGAATTCCAGAGGAATTCCAGAGGAATTCCAGAGGAATTCCAGAGGAATTCCAGAGGAATTCCAGAGGAATTCCAGAGGAATTCCAGAGGAATTCCAGAGGAATTCCAGAGGAATTCCAGAGGAATTCCAGAGGAATTCCAGAGGAATTCCAGAGGAATTCCAGAGGAATTCCAGAGGAATTCCAGAGGAATTCCAGAGGAATTCCAGAGGAATTCCAGAGGAATTCCAGAGGAATTCCAGAGGAATTTCAGAGGAATTCCAGAGGAATTCCAGAGGAATTCCAGAGGAATTCCAGAGGAATTCCAGAGGAATTCCAGAGGAATTCCAGAGGAATTCCAGAGGAATTCCAGAGGAATTCCAGAGGAATTCCAGAGGAATTCCAGAGGAATTCCAGAGGAATTCCAGAGGAATTCCAGAGGAATTCCAGAGGAATTCCAGAGGAATTCCAGAGGAATTCCAGAGGAATTCCAGAGGAATTCCAGAGGAATTCCAGAGGAATTCCAGAGGAATTCCAGAGGAATTCCAGAGGAATTCCAGAGGAATTCCAGAGGAATTCCAGAGGAATTCCAGAGGAATTCCAGAGGAATTCCAGAGGAATTCCAGAGGAATTCCAGAGGAATTCCAGAGGAATTCCAGAGGAATTCCAGAGGAATTCCAGAGGAATTCCAGAGGAATTCCAGAGGAATTCCAGAGGAATTCCAAAGGAATTCCAGAGGAATTCCAGAGGAATTCCAGAGGAATTCCAAAGGAATTCCAAGAGGAATTCCAGAGGAATTCCAAGAGGAATTCCAGAGATATTCCAAGAGGAATTCCAAGAGGAATTCCAAGGGGAATTCCAGAGGAATTCAGAGGAATTCCAAAGGAATTCCAAGAGGAATTCCAGAGGAATTCCAAGAGGAATTCCAGAGATATTCCAAGAGGAATTCCAAGAGGAATTCCAAGGGGAATTCCAGAGGAATTCCAGAGGAATTCCAAGAGAAATTCCAAGAGGAATTCCAAGAAGAATTCCAAGAGGAATTCCAGAGAAATTCCACGAGGAATTCCAGAGGAATTCCAGAGGAATTTCAAGAGGAATTCCAGAGGAATTCCAAGAGGAATTCCAGGGTAATTCCAAGAGGAATTCCAGAGGAATTCCAAGAGGAATTCCAGAGGAATTCCAAGAGGAATTCCAGGAGGAATTCCAGAGGAATTCCAAGAGGAATTCCAGAGGAATTCCAAGAGGAATTCCAGAGGAATTCCAAGAGGAATTCCAGAGGAATTCCAAGAGGAATTCCAGAGGAATTCCAAGAGGAATTCCAGAGGAATTCCAAGAGGAATTCCAGAGGAATTCCAAGAGGAATTCCAGAGGAATTCCAAGAGGAATTCCAGAGGAATTCCAAGAGGAATTCCAGAGGAATTCCAGAAGAATTCCAAGAGGAATTCCAGAGGAATTCCAAGAGGAATTCCAGAGGAATTCCAAGAGGAATTCCAGAGGAATTCCAAGAGGAATTCCAGAGGAATTCCAAGAGGAATTCCAGAGGAATTCCAGGGGAATTCCAAGAGGAATTCCAGAGGAATTCCAAGAGGAATTCCAGAGGAATTCCAAGAGGAATTCCAGAGGAATTCCAAGAGGAATTCCAGAGGAATTCCAAGAGGAATTCCAGAGGAATTCCAAGAGGAATTCCAGAGGAATTCCAAGAGGAATTCCAGAGGAATTCCAAGAGGAATTCCAGAGGAATTCCAAGAGGAATTCCAGAGGAATTCCAAGATGAATTCCAGAGGAATTCCAAGAGGAATTCCAGAGGAATTCCAAGAGGAATTCCAGAGGAATTCCAAGAGGAATTCCAGAGGAATTCCAAGAGGAATTCCAGAGAAATTCCAAGAGGAATTTCAGAGGAATTCCAAGAGGAATTCCAGAGGAATTCCAAGAGGAATTCCAGAGGAATTCCAAGAGGAATTCCAGAGGAATTCCAAGAGGAATTCCAGAGGAATTCCAAGAGGAATTCCAGAGGAATTCCAAGAGGAATTCCAGAGGAATTCCAAGAGGAATTCCAGAGGAATTCCAAGAGGAATTCCAGAGGAATTCCAAGAGGAATTCCAGAGGAATTCCAAGAGGAATTCCAGAGGAATTCCAAGAGGAATTCCAGAGGAATTCCAAGAGGAATTCCAGAGGAATTCCAAGAGGAATTCCAAGAGGAATTCCAAGAGGAATTCCAAGAGGAATTCCAGAGGAATTTCAAGAGGAATTCCAGAGGAATTCCAAGAGGAATTCCAGAGGAATTCCAAGAGAAATTCCAGAGGAATTCCAAGAGGAATTCCAGAGGAATTCCAAGAGGAATTCCAGAGGAATTCCAAGATGAATTCCAGAAGAATTCCAAGAGGAATTTCAGAGGAATTTCAGAGGAATTCCAAGAGGAATTTCAGAGGAATTCCAAGAGGAATTCAGAGGAATTCCAAGAGGAATTTCAGAGGAATTCCAAAAGGAATTCTAGAGGAATTCCAAGAGAAATTCCGTGAGGTATTGCTAGAGGAATTCCCAGGGGTAATTAAGGAGGATATCTAAGAGAGATTTGTAACGTTCAGTTTAATTCGTACGTATTTTCAAGAAACTAAATGAAAAGATGCCATCTCATCTGACAACCCTCCCCATATTCCAAAACCACACCGCACACGAAATTCCCACGATCTAAAATACGAGATTACTTTAACCGTCGCTACCGCTAATGTGTCGAACCTTGGCTTCGCCAAGGGGATAGTTTCTGACCGAAAATCCCAAAACATCAGCAAGTGGAAAGTTCATTTCCCCCAATCACCCATCCCCTCCCACTTCTGCGGAAAAAAAAATCGTCTAATTCGTCCCATCCTGATTTTGACAGCCATCCCTCGAACGAAGGAACGAACGGGCAAAAACCATCGAATTTTATAAATAACTTACCGCGGATTTGCGGCGGCGGCGACTGATGCTCTTACCCGCGAACCACGCGCTCGACTTTTCCACGATCGCGATTTGAATGGGCGATGTTTGTTTACAAGCACGGTTCGGAAATCTTACTTCAATACGATGAGATCCAAGACTAGGCTGAGACGTGAACGGTGAGTTGGTGAGATTCACGGTTTGAGCGCTTTTTCGAAGCAAGCTCGGTTTCGGAGTGGCGCCATCTTTGAGTGGACATTTTCGTTGAAAGCGTTGTTGTTTTTGTTGTTGTTGTCATCGTTGCAATTTTACGTGTTTCAAACTATGTAATTTTAACAAGGTACTTACCTTCGCACTTGAGTCCCTGGCGGAAGAAACCGTACAGCAGTGCACCGCAGTGATCGCAGAACGTTGGTGACATAAACGTATACACTCTAAAACGATGTGGTAAGTCTATCTTAAACCGTTCCCTTAAATACTGTGGATGAGAAGAACAGAGAGAGAAATCGATGGATGAGAGTTAGTTGTGTTTCATATTGAATTTACTTATCATAGGAAAGTCTATTTTAATGCATCGGATTAGTTTTTACAATTTTAGTTCTGAAGGCAGCTCTTGATCTCGAAAATATGAAAAAAAAGTAGAGCATAAAGGCTGTATCACCTATTCGATGTTTCGGATCATGCAATTACTCTTTGAAGTAGAGAATTAGTCTTTGGCTCACAGATGCCCATGAACAAAGCAGTAATGAATTTGGAATTCCATTGATTTTTTGGTTCTCCTAAGAGCTATTTGGCATGAACGATGAAAGCGCAGACAAACAGACGTATCACTTGGGACAATTTGCGATGAAAATCATCGTAACGAAAACATAATCGCCCAATGCTAATCAGGCTGTGTTACGCAAACCACTCATTAGGTGGGTAGTGAGCAAACGTCAAACGGGAGCAAAAACGATGCGAGCGCCGTGACCGAGCGATTTGCAAGCTACAAAATATTTGATTTAACCGTTAAAAAGGTTAACGGTGAGAAGTGAGTATAGTAAGACGTCTGTTTGTCTGTGATGAAAGCCTGATGATCTTCACTATTTATTACACGGGAGTTCGTATATGCTCCACTTAGATTCTTAGTTCACGCTTAACATCCGCTGCCACCACTTATTGAAATACAGTTTACATAGGTGTATGTAGTTCGTAGGTTTTTTTTTTCATTTTTGTGTATTTTAACTAGTTGCTAATTCTACACTTAGTTCGTAGGTGACTTTTTGGCATTCCACGTAACTGAGAGTGTAAGGTTAGGCATGTAATACCTTTTGCGTTTGATTTACCCAGGTGTCAGACGGAAAAGGGTTATTTTTCTTTGAGCAAACAACCGTGCGCCTCCATTTGCTTGAGACAAAAATCCGCCGGAAGCGTTAATCCTCACGTGCTTAACCGTGCTTGAGACAGAGTTGAGCCGTCTAGAGAACACAACGTAAAAGTAACGAACGTGGCAGTTGAAACACAGAGAACAGACATCCAAGTCCAGTTTCAAAACTGTGTAAGGAATTTAACGGCCATTTGAAATCGGCAACACAAGTGGCAATTGCGTGGCGCTGCAATCGGTTAATTTTCCATACTAATTTAATTCACCACTTGAAATGTTTCAATTCACCATTGACTGTGGCAATATGGTGTTTGGTGGCGTTAGTGTTGTCATCGTGTATTGGTTCGCAACTTCACTCAAGTAAAGATTCAAATCCTTACACAAATTTCCCAATGAAATTTGTTCTAGCCTGGATGTCTGTTCTCTGTGGTTGAAATCAGTGCACAATGGGTCCAGAGCCGCATTTACGAAGACAAAAATGTTTGTGCCAAAACCTTAAGTTTTAGGTACATAGAGTCTTTGGCAAAGTTTCTTCATATTTTTTGACCGTTTTTCTCATCATTGTGAAATTAGGGTGGTCCCTCTGGTTTAGCTGATCCAAACATCTGCTTTTTGATAGTTTTATGTACGCTTACAAAATGTTCTACAAGTTGTAAAAAAAACTTATTTGGAGCAAGTTTGCCGAAGAAACCATTATTCTATCTCTAATGGTTCCCAACTTATAATTTTTTTAAAGAACCATGTTAGGGTGATCCATGAAATTCAGTTTTCTTGCAATAACTTTTAATCCATTCGTTTATCGTAAAAACTTTGTTCCGAGCACTTTTTGTTTCGTTTTTTTCCATATGAAAATCCGTTTTTATTCAATATAATTTTATGCGTTGATTTTTCGCTATACTTTGTTCTGAGCACTTTTAGAGCATCCAAAAACTCACAATATTGTTGAAGACGCCAAGTTTGTATCTCATCGATTTTAAGAGTTACAACTGATTTTCTATGCGAAAAACCGTATTTTTTAAATTCAATAAAAAGCTTCAAACAAAAAAGGTACTCACAATTTTTTCACCATCAATAGAACAGAGTACGATCTTTCCAATGCAATTCGGCGATTGAAAATCCATTTGCTCCTTTTTGAGATATAACTTTTTGAAAAAAAGTGATTTCTTGAAGAAAAAAGCCAATAATTTTTTAACTATGAGAGATAGAACATTGAGCTCTTTGGAAAAAATATTCGTCATTGATACAGTAAAACCTCCATGAGTCGATATTGAAGGGACTATCGACTTAAGGAAATATCGAGTAGTGGAACAAAAATCCTTTGGGAAGCTTTTTGGGGGGACCATCATAGTAACCCAGAAATTATTTTTCAGTATGGAAAAAAATACCTCCATGAGTCGATATCGAGTCAAGGAGCATCGACTCATGGAGGTTCGACTGTAGTTCTAAAAGTGCTCGGAACAAAGTTTTTACGAAAAATTAATGGATTAAAAGTTATTGCAAGAAAACTGAATTTCATGGATCACCCTAACATGATTCTTTTAAAAAATTATAAGTTAGGAACCATAAGAGATAGGATAATGGTTTCTTCGGCAAACTTGCTCCAAATAAGTTCTTTTACAACTTTGTAGAACATTTTGTAAGCGTACATAAAACTATTAAAAAGCAGATGTTTGGATTAGCTAAACCAGAGGGACCACCCTAACTTCACAATGATGAGAAAAACGGTCGAAAAATATGAAGAAACTTTCCCAAAGACATCATTCATCTAAAACTTATGGTTTAGGCACAAACATTTTTGTCTTCGTAAATACGGCTCTGGACCCATTGTGCAGTGATAGTTTTCAAGTAACTATTGCGCGTTTCGCCGTAGATTATCACGTAAAAATGCACAAAATCGCTCATAAATTTAATGGTTGCCATATCATACGTGTCTTCTACAATAAGTGCGGAAATTAACTACGGATTGACCGCGCAGAAGATATCGAAACGAATCAATGAAACCTCGCATATCTATTAGCGTTTTCACATAACTTTGCGCGATATTTTTTATTGCAATGTATGCTATTAGGGAGATACACTAAACAGCGTAAACCGATTAAGCTGATCACCAAGGCAAACTTTGATTTTTTCATTCGCAATTTCATGAAACATTTCAATAAGCAGATAATCAAGGCTTACGCTGTTTTTTATTCGGTTTAGTGAGTATCCTTATTATAAACTAGCTGTCCCGGCAAACTTTGTCTTGCCAAGCTGCAGTGGTTTGACCACTGTTGAAGTCTGCAGCACCGCACTCTAGCTTGGTTTTATTTTGATCGGCTTGATTTTCTTCCCAGCTCATAAAATATCAGTACTTTATCAATTTTCTTACTTTTAATATTGTTTTTCGGTACTTTTTGTACATATAAACACAGCCACCATGAATACGAACCGAACCGTGCAAGAATCATGCTGATCGGCTCATCCGTTCTTGAGTTTTGTTGCCTCAAAGGAACTTCAAACTCATTTTTATATGTATTGATTGATAATGCTAGCAATTTGCCTTCTTTTATTAATAGACTGTACTTCTGAGTTTTTCTGTTACACTGGTAATAATGCCATAACTGCACGCAAAACAAGAAAAGCTACCAAAAATTGAGATATGCCTTTTCTACCAATTTATGTATTAAAAACGTACAGAAAATGTGATAAATCATAATCCATTCGTTGTATTAAGATGCGCTACACGGTTCCATAGCTTCCATACCACTACACACAAACACCTCCATTCAAACCCGAGAAGTTGAACCGGGTTGCGTCTAAAAATAACTTTCGCTTCGCTGCTGAGCTTCGCGTCCTATTGTCTACATGGAATTTTCCACTGGCAAACAGCAACCTGCTGGATGCGGACTTTTCAGTGCACAATGGGTCTAGAGTCGTATTTACGAAGACAAAAATGTTTCTGCCATTTCTTTTTTTTTCAATCAATCAAGTGTGGGTTATCCAAAAATCTGCTGATTAATTATTCTCTATACAATATCAGAATGTTTTACAAAGTTATAGCAAAATTACAAAAATAAAACATTCCATTGAATTGATTGATTTGTCTTTATTAAAGAGACTTTCAGCCCTTGGATAAAACATTCGAATCATTAGAACTTTTCGAAAAGTTTTCAATAAATTGCAACTTTCTTGCCTTTGGTCATATTTTAGTCGAGTCCAACGATACACGAAGACCAATACATTAGTCACAAACTTTCAAATTTAATTTAATTCGGTTCGCTTAGTCCTAAGGTACAGTAATTTGATAAACGGAAGTCAAAAACTAGATATAGATAGAAGGGCTCTAATTTCGTGTAAAGTTGAATAATCAATCAAGCCCAAATTTGCACCAATTAAATCAAACTCGTTGAGGAACAAGTAATCAAAATTTGAATAGTTTTGGTGGACTTTATAAAAAGATACAACTTGCTAAAAATGTTTTAGGCAATTTTTAAAACTTAGAATGCTTTTGTATATACCACTAGGCGGTGCTAGAGGTCAAGCAAATTTTAAATTTAATATATCTCAGAATTCTGGTCACTTACAAAGTTGGTGTCTTTGACAATGTTGTTTGGTAGGTCAAGGGCTTACAGTTAATGGTCCACTTGTTTCGAAATTTTGCCACAAGGAAGCGCAAGTTACACATTTGCAAAATTATGGAAATGAATGTTTTTTTTCGTAAAGCAATCAAAAAGCTGTAATTTAGTTTTCTTTGAACATATTTAAGTCAAGTCAAAGGTTTTTCAAAGAGCTATATATTAGTCATAAATGTGCAAAATTTAATTTCATTCGGTTCACTTAATCCAGAGATATAGCACTTTAACGAAGAACACTCAAATATAAAACATTTTACTAGAGTCGCTACAACTTCATGTAAAACTATCCAATCGAGCTCAAATTTGTACCATTTATAGCTAATTAGTTGTGCAACTAGCAGATAAAATTTGAGAATATTCCCTACACATTATAGAAAGTTACAGGTTGCTGAATATATTGCTGGTTGCTTTGATAGATGGATTTTTGATGCACTTCATCTATCATACTATTTTTGTGCTCCAGCACGGTTGCCGATATCAATTTTATAAATTACACATTTTATGACCTTTTTCTACAAGAGAAATGCATAAACCTGTATAACGGGCCACCCGGTCATGACTCTGGGTGAGAAAAAAGAAAGAAAGCCAAATGCGCGGGTTGTCAGATGGATGAGAATCAAAACAAAATCGAGAAATAATCAGGCGAAACACACACCACGGGCTTATTTGTGACATTTCTCGACGTCAAAATGCTGTCAGAGAGCGCGGTTGCACTTATCGTCACACTTTTCAACCGTCACACTTTCATACTGTGCAGTTCGATTTAGTGGGAACTGTGCAATATTCGAGATAATAAGTAAAAAGATACATGCTTCTACTAATTATCAACTAGCGCCGTCTACTGGCAGAATCCTGAACCAATCAGCTAATCAACTGAAACGCCTTAATAAACCAAACAACATTGCCGAAGAAACCAACTTTCTAGGTAATCAGAGTTCTGAGATATATGGAATATAATAATTAATTTCGTCAGCGCTACCTAGTGGTGGAATTTTGAATCAATCGGCCCATCACCAGTAAAACCTTGGCTGGCCTAACAACTTTGCCAAGTATACCGAATATTTAAGTAATCATGGTGCTAAGATGTACGGAATGGAAATTTCGCCAGTGTTACGTCTGTTTGTCTCTGGTATGACAGATATCACAGACAGCAAGACGTAGCTGTCTGTGATATCTGTCATACCAGAGACAAACAGACGTAACACTGATGAAATGTTTATACCAAATATCTCATCATCCTGGTTACTTAGAGAGTTGGTGTCTTCGGCAATATTATTTGGCTGGTCAAGAACTAACAAATGATGAGCCTTTTGATTCAAAATTCCACCACAAGGCAGCGCTAGTGAGCAAACAAATATTATATTCCATATATCTCAGGACTCAGATCACTTAGAAAGTTGATGTCTTCGGCGATGTTGTTAGGTTGGTTACGGCCGCTCAGTTGATTATCTGATTGGTTCAAGGTTCTGTCAGTAGGCGGTGCTAGTTACGAATTAATTGAAGCATGCAACTTTTATTTATTATTTCAAATATAACTTATTCAGCAAGCTGTAACTTTTTCAAAAATGCACCAAATATTTTCAAATTTTTCCTGCCAGTTGCACAACTAGTAAGCTATAAACGGTACAAATTTGAACTCGATTGGATAACTTTACATAAAATTGGAGCAACTCTAAAAAAGTAGTTCATATTTGAGTGTTCCTCGTTTAATTGCTATATCTCTGGATCAAGTGAACCGAATGAAATGCGACATTGCACAATTATGACTAATACATAGCTCTTTGAAAAACCTTTGACTTGACTTAGACACGTTCAAAGAAAACAAACTTACAGCTTGTTGATTACTTCACGAAAAAATATCAATCATTTGAATGATTTTGCAAATGTGTAACTAGCGCCGCCTAGCGGACCATTAACTGTAAGCCCTTGACTCACTTAACAACGTTGTCGAAGACACCAACTTTCTAAGTGGTGAGAGTCCTGAGATATATGAAATTTTAAATTTGCCGTTTATTGGTGGAATTTCTAATTAAACGATTCATCACCATCCATCATGGCATCGCAAATAAAATTATTAGAAAGCATATTTTTGAATCAGTTTAACCAGACGAACCACCCTAACATAACAATAATAGGGAATAGGGTCAACAATTGAAAATAAACTTTCTAAAACACAATATGTGTCTAAAAACTTAAAGCTGAAGCTTAAACAGTTTTGTCTTCGCAAATACGGCTCTGGACCCGTTGTGCAGTGTGGCGGCTGTATCACTTCCATCACCAAGCCACGTTTGTGTTGATGATGATGGCTTTCAGCCTCTTGTCTATCCATGTGCAGTTGTAGCCGTGCTGGTTAGAGCGCAGGGTACTGTGAATTACCATTATAGTGCCTCGGTTCGATTCCCGCCGCCGCCCGTATTTCTTTTTAAACATGTATTGGTATTTGATGCCGCCGCTGCTGCCATGATCAGTCTAAAAATAGAACAAATAATGAGAAACCAGTGCGACAGAGCACACGCACACATGCGAAATTTTCCTTTTCCAGATTCTAGGAAGCCAATACAATTTTTGGTATACTGCCACCTACCAATTTTTGTATTTGCAAGGCCCTAATACAATATTTGTATATGTTTCATACCCAATTGTATTAGAATCTGCCAATCTCAGGTTGCGTGTACTCACAGACGTTTTCCGGATAGCGACGTTAGATATATAAGTAGCATTTGCCTTATCGTCTTACTTCAGCATGATGGGGATTGGTACTGTTTTATATATAGCCAGTTCCACCGGTGCACTACGGGGATTCAGGTGGCCAAAAATCGAAAATTGCCTTTATTCAATTTCGGTAGGTTCGGTAGTTGGAAATAGACCACTTGGACCAGTAAACCCTAGAATAGGGTGGGGCGGGGCAAGATGGGTCGCCTAAGGATGGATCACCATAACTTTGTAAATACAAATCGGATTGGTTTGCATTCGTCCGCTACTCTTTACTAGTTAGCTATATTAAAAGTTGATAAAAAGTTCATTAAATACAAAATATGATGTTAAACAAGCAGTTTTAAAAAGTGATCGATTTTGCGCCGTGAAAAAAGTGCGGGACAAGATGGGTCACCTTTTAAGTAATTCACATTTTCTCAACGTAAACGTCAAACATTTTATAAATTTATTTGGAATATGAAAAACTTTACGATTTGAGTGGTCCTAAGACGACTTGAAAATCGATGTTTTCACTAAAAAATTATCATAATTTTATGTTATAATTTTAGGCGTTCATTCCGCCTGATTGAAGTGAGTTATGAGATAGTCTTGTAATAAAAAATAAATAACTTTTAAATGATTCAAGAATACGCTCAATATTGGAGGTGACCCATCTTGTCCCGCGGTGGATTATATGGAGAATATATGGGATGTATCGCATAAGAAAAATTGCTAAAAACAATTTAATTTTTTTTTCCAATGAGAGTGAATAATTTTTCAATCAATACCTTCGTGGCCGAGCGGTTAGCGGCGTCAGTCGTTTAGGTGTCTCGTAAGCCTCGGAGTGTGGGTTCGATTCCCGCTCCAGTCGGGGAAAAATTTCGTCAAACGGAAAATTCTCCACTGGGCCACCTAGTGTGTTGTCCGTTGTCGAATGTTTATACTGTTCAGTCTGTAGAGGCCGTAAGGTCGAAGACGGTGTAATTGTCTTATTTAATACCCTAATCTTTTGTATATTCTTTATTACATCAACGAACCTAACCTCAAAATGACTGACAATTCTGAGGTCATTTTGACAGTTTTAACATGAGCATGAAAAGGACGGCAACATGATCGATAAAGTAGAATATATGATCCGTCTTTTTCGTGCATGTGTGTGGTCTGTCAAAATGACCTGAGAATTATCAAACATTTTCATGGCTAGCTTTGTTGGTGTAATGAAGAATTCATGCTTGTCACCTAACAAAATTATTAACATAATCAAAACATGAGTAATTCGCTCGAAAATGGCACTGACCCATCTTGCCCCACGACCCATCTTGTCCTGCCCCACCCTATTAGTTTGCTAATCCGTATACTTATCGAGATATTGGCAGCTGAATGAGACCATTGTCAATTTTTGGTAAAATTAATGAAATGCTCAACTTAGCATATCTTCGGCTTAAATGAGAAATGTCAAACTTTTGAAGTAGTTTCCAAAAGCTTGCTTATAAACCTTTCGAATGACGTATCAGATGTAGAAGTGTTGATTGTAAAACTATTAACCCTTATGTGGCCGGCAGGGTACCCGGGTACCCAGCACCCATTTAAAATACACGGTGTAGAAAAAAGCAAAAAGTTTGCCGGCCACATAACGGTTAAATGATGCCACATCAAAAAAATAATTTTTTTCCCATACAAACCGTTCCATACAAAAAAAAGTTTTGCTGAGTTTCGCTTCGAGACTACTTCTATGTCTTTGTTTAGGATCCCTGGGAGGCATTGAAATCAAATTTGGCTGCTACTAGCTGCTATTCTGCAATTCCAATCATGTTGTCGGCGATGATTGAGATATTGTTACATAAAATCACTCTATTGGCCATTAAATACCTCTGAGGAAACATTTGGTCGTCATGGCCACTTTTATCGGTAGATCAATCATAGTTCAGTCCAAATCTGGTCTTGGATCTTTTAGCGAAGCGTGTTTTTACGAATTGAAATTCATTTTGTAAATCGATATCTAATGAATGAGGCGTCCGATTTGAATGTGGTCTTCGGCAAAGTTGTAGCTGATAGAGTAGCCTAGGAGTACCAAGGGTCGACTAACACTCTAGGGCACTTGGGGGTATGCTACGACCAATTGAATGAAAAACGTGGTTTTCCCATAGTAATTCCCATACAAACTTTGAAAGGCTTGTGCACTCTCAATTTTCAACCAATTCAGCTCAAATTTTGGGAGAAGGCATAGAATCTAGTTATGAATCGAATAAGTGGTGTGGATCAAAAACGATTTTTTGAACCACGCTAGTGCTGGTCAGACGGCTTGTTTACAGATTTTAAAGCATATTCGCTTTAAATTAACATGCATCTGCTATAAATCATGCCAGCCACTCTCTGTCATCAGCTAAACGAACGACTGCTCGCAGCTGTGGCGGTTTCCCCGTTGTCTCTCTCAGTACTCTCTGCAGCAGCCGGAGCATGTCGGGAATGCATGCATTATAGTAGAAGCAGTTTAACTTTGGCTGCTTGCTATTCATCAAGCTGAGATAACCGAGAGAGCTCGGGCGTGCTACTCACACCCCAAGAATCTGAGTTCAATTCTCGCTCGGAGCTCAATGTTACTTTATATTTTCTTTTTGTTACATTCGATCTGTCATAATTTTACAGGTTTTTTTCGAGCTCTGTAGGTACTTGGGATGAAATGCGGAATCTCAAACAAAAATGCGATTTTGCCTCAGATCGTTCAGTTGTCTTTACCGCACTTATTCATTAGCTCATGATGAATAAGTGCGGTGAAGACACCGGAATGATTTGATACAATATCGCACTGTTATTTGGACTCCACACTTCTGTTGCAGTCAGTTAACAATGAATGAACTATACTCTCCATAACATTGAAAATTCCGAAGAGCTCCAAAATTTACATACCTAATATTAATTTTTTTCATGATTTATACACTAAGACTCAAGTATCCATAAATAAAGGAGAAACCTTCCCAAAATCGAACTTAATATCTGTGTCGTAAATAAAGCAATACTTACAATTGTACTTTCGGAATTAAAACTAGATTCGGAGCAGCTTCCCAGCAGCTTCTCGTGGCACTTTTTGTGTACCGCTGTTTGGCAGGCTAAAACGAAATAGAACAAATGTTTCAGGTGAAAATTCGGTTAGTAAATCCTTTCTTCTCTTGAATAAAATTTGGTTAAAATTAAGAAAACATCCATCTGAAAAAAAAAACAAAACATGGCGTCGCTCAACCTCAGTAAAAAGTGTGTGTATAACCGCAGCAAAACAAACGTCAAACAAATCAAGGCGAAAAATTCAAATCATCATTTAGATTTTCCCGTAGGTAATAGCTGTTATCGTTCTTTCGTCCCTCGCGGGGGTCAACCCGGCACGGCGGCACAGGCGCCGGTTCCCAACACATATTTTACCAGCAATTCATCGAAACTTGACGACTTGCTACGGTGCGAGACTACCTACCTACAGTCAGTCAGCCAGTTGGAGGATGGTAGGAGAGCAGCAGTGTGATTTATCTTCCTGAGTTCGACCTGTGCGCGCTTGTGAAAACAGCATGGCAGAAACAACAAGCTCCGAAGCCGAGGAATCCGCTGCCATTCAGTCTTTTTGAGCGATATGTGGGGAATGATGTATATGACGTTCAATTCACATAATTTTCATAAAATTATAAAATCTACAAAAATATGAAAAAATCTTTCGAGATAGTTCATATTAGTGTTGTCCAACAAAAAGTGCACTTTACCCAGCGTTCCCTCCACATCTAGCTAAAGGGGACCCGCTCGTCTTTGCGCGACAACCATCCACGGAGAGGATAACTGTCAACAGCTAATGTGGTCATAAATTGTCGAACCCGAAAAACCGAAGAATAAATTCTCGCCTCGCACTTCGCCTCCTCGTCGATCCTCTTCCCACAAGATTTGTTCTTCACAAGAGAAGAGGAAGAAACAGCGAGGCTGACTGACTGATTGGTTGAGTTGAGAACACCTATGCTGATGATGGTAGTAGGCCGAAAAGTGGTGTGATGGGGGCAAAAACAAAGTAAACATGGGTGACTCGTGAGTATCTTCTAATTGCTGTAGATACGAAATGAGGGAGCTATTGAACTCCCAATATCGAAATCTGAAAGAAGTTCTTCTCGAATCCCGGAAGGAATTCTCCTCGAATTCCGGAATGAATTGTCCTCAAATTCCGAAAGGAACTCTGCTCGAATTCCGGAAGGAATTCTCCTCGAATTCCGGAAGGAATTCTCCTCGAATTCCGGAAGGATTTCTCCTCGAATTCCGGAAGGATTTCTCCTCGAATTCCGGAAGAAATTCTCGAATTCCGGAAGGAATTCTCCTCGAATTCCGGAAGAAATTGTTCTCGAATTCCGGAAGGATTTCTCCTCGAATTCCGGAAGGATTTCTCCTCGAATTCCGGAAGGATTTCTCCTCGAATTCCGGAAGAAATTCTCGAATTCCGGAAGGAATTCTCCTCGAATTCCGGAAGAAATTGTTCTCGAATTCCGGAAGGATTTCTCCTCGAATTCCGGAAGGATTTCTCCTCGAATTCCGGAAGAAATTCTCGAATTCCGGAAGGAATTCTCCTCGAATTCCGGAAGGAATTCTTCTCGAATTCCGGAAGGATTTCTCCTCGAATTCCGGAAGGATTTCTCCTCGAATTCCGGAAGGAATTCTCGAATTCCGGAAGGAATTTTCGAATTCCGGAAGGAATTCTCCTCGAATTCCGGAAGAAATTGTTCTCGAATTCCGGAAGGAATTCTCCTCGAATTCCGGAAGGAATTCTTCTCGAATTCCGGAAGGAATTCTTTCTGAATACCGGAAGGAATTCTCGAACTCCGGAAGGAATTTTCCTCGAATTCCGGAAAGAATTCTTCTCGAATTCCGGACGAAATTCTTCTCGATTTCCGGACGGAATTGTTCTCGAATTCCGGAAGGAATTCTTCTCGAATTCCGAAAGGAATGCTTCTCGAATTCCGGAAGGAATTCTTCTCGAATTCTGGAAGGAATTCTTCTCGAATACCGGAAGGAATTCTTCTCGAATTCCGGAAGGAATTCTTTCTGAATACCGGAAGGAATTCTCGAATTCCGGAAGGAATTTTCCTCGAATTCCGGAAAGAATTCTTCTCGAATTCCGGACGGAATTGTTCTCGAATTCCGGAAGCAATTCTCCTCGAATTCCGGAAGGAATTCTCCTCGAATTCCGGAAGGAATTCTCCTCGAATTCCGGAAGGAATTCTCCTCGAATTCCGGAAGAAATTCTCCTCGAATTCCGGAAGGAATTCTCCTCGAATTCCGGAAGGAATTCTCCTCGAATTCCGGAAGGAGTTCTCCTCGAATTTCGGAAGGAATCCTCCTCGAATTCCAGAAGGAATTCTCCTTGAATCTCGGAAGAAATTCTCCTCGAATTCCGGGAGAAATTCTTCTCGAATTGCGGAAGGAATTCTTCTTCAATTCCGAAAGGGATTCTTCTCGAATTCCGGAAGGAATTCTTCTCGAATTCCGGAAGGAATTCTTCTCGAATTCCGGAAGGAATTCTTCTCGAATTCCGGAAGGAATTCTTCTCGAATTCCGGAAGGAATTCTTCTCGAATTCCGGAAGGAATTCTTTCTGAATTCCGGAAGGAATTTTCCTCGAATTCCGAAAGGAATTCTTCTCGAATTCCGGACGGAATTCTTCTCGATTTCCGGAAGAAATTCTTCTCGAATACCAGAAGGAATTCTTCTCGAATTCCGAAAGAAATTCTTCTCGAATTCCGGAAGGAATTCTTTCTGAATTCCGGAAGGAATTTTCCTCGAACTCCAAAAGGAATTCTTCTCGAATTCCGGACGGAATTCTTCTCGAATTCCGGACGGAATTCTTCTCGAATTCCGGACGGAATTCTTCTCGATTTCCGGAAGAAATTCTTCTCGAATTCCGGAAGGAATTCTTCTCGAATTCCGGGAAGAATTCTTCTCGAATTCCGGAAGGAATTCTTCTCGATTTCCGGAAGGAATTCTTCTCGAATTCCGTAAGGAATTCTTCTCGAATTCCGTAAGGAATTCTTCTCGAATTCCGTAAGGAATTCTTCTCGAATTCCGTAAGGAATTCTTCTCGAATTCCGTAAGGAATTCTTCTCGAATTCCGTAAGGAATTCTTCTCGAATTCCGGAAGGAGTTCTTCTCGAAGAATTTCACCTCGAATTCCGGAAGGAATTCTCCTCGAATTTCGGAAGGAATCCTCCTCGAATTCCGGAAGGAATTCACCTCGAATTTCGGAAGAAATTCTCCTCGAATTCCGGGAGAAATTCTTCCGGTGAATTTCCCCTGGAAATTCCGGGGAATTTCCCCTGGGAATACCGGTGAATTTCCCCTGAAAATTCCGGTGAATTTCCTCTGGAAATGCCGGTGAATCTCCCCTGGAAATTCAGGTGAATTTTCCCTGGAAATTCAGGTGAATTTTCCCTGGAAATTCCGGTGAATTTCCCCTGGAGAATTCCCCTGGAAATTCCGGGGAATTTCCCCTGGAAATTCCGGGGAATTTCCCCTGGAAATTTCGGGGAATTTCCCCTGGAAATTTCGGGGAATTTCCCCTGGAAATTCCGGGGAATTTGCCCTGGAAATTCCGGGGAATTTGCCCTGGAAATTCCGGGGAATTTCCCCTGGAAATTCCGGGGAATTTCCCCTGGAAATTCCGGGGAATTTCCCCTGGAAATTCCGGGGAATTTCCCCTGGAAATTCCGGGGAATTTCCCCTGGAAATTCCGGGGAATTTCCCCTGGAAATTCCGGGGAATTTCCCCTGGAAATTCCGGGGAATTTCCCCTGGAAATTCCGGGGAATTTCCCCTGGAAATTCCGGGGAATTTCCCCTGGAAATTCCGGGGAATTTCCCCTGGAAATTCCGGGGAATTTCCCCTGGAAATTCCGGGGAATTTCCCCTGGAAATTCCGGGGAATTTCCCCTGGAAATTCCGGGGAATTTCCCCTGGAAATTCCGGGGAATTTCCCCTGGAAATTCCGGGGAATTTCCCCTGGAAATTCCGGGGAATTTCCCCTGGAAATTCCGGGGAATTTCCCCTGGAAATTCCGGGGAATTTCCCCTGGAAATTCCGGGGAATTTCCCCTGGAAATTCCGGGGAATTTCCCCTGGAAATTCCGGGGAATTTCCTCTGGAAATTCCGGGGAATTTCCCCTGGAAATTCCGGGGAATTTCCCCTGGAAATTCCGGGGAATTTCCCCTGGAAATTCCGGGGAATTTCCCCTGGAAATTCCGGGGAATTTCCCCTGGAAATTCCGGGGAATTTCCCCTGGAAATTCCGGGGAATTTCCCCTGGAAATTCCGGGGAATTTCCCCTGGAAATTCCGGGGAATTTCCCCTGGAAATTCCGGGGAATTTCCCCTGGAAATTCCGGGGAATTTCCCCTGGAAATTCCGGGGAATTTCCCCTGGAAATTCTGGGGAATTTCCCCTGGAAATTCCGGGGAATTTCCCCTGGAAATTCCGGGGAATTTCCCCTGGAAATTCTGGGGAATTTCCCCTGGAAATTCCGGGGAATTTCCCCTGGAAATTCCGGGGAATTTCCCCTGGAAATTCCGGGGAATTTCCCCTGGAAATTCTGGGGAATTTCCCCTGGAAATTCCGGGGAATTTCCCCTGGAAATTCTGGGGAATTTCCCCTGGAAATTCCGGGGAATTTCCCCTGGAAATTCCGGGGAATTTCCCCTGGAAATTCCGGGGAATTTCCCCTGGAAATTTCGGGGAATTTCCCCTGGAAATTCCGGGGAATTTCCCCTGGAAATTCCGGGGAATTTCCCCTGGAAATTCTGGGGAATTTCCCCTGGAAATTCCGGGGAATTTCCCCTGGAAATTCCGGGGAATTTCCCCTGGAAATTTCGGGGAATTTCCCCTGGAAATTCTGGGGAATTTCCCCTGGAAATTCCGGGGAATTTCCCCTGGAAATTCCGGGGAATTTCCCCTGGAAATTCCGGGGAATTTCCCCTGGAAATTCCGGGGAATTTCCCTTGGAAATTCCGGGGAATTTCCCCTGGAAATTCCGGGGAATTTCCCCTGGAAATTCCGGTGAATTTCCCCTGGAAATTCCGGTGAATTTCCCCTGGAAATTCCGGGGAATTTCCCCTGGAAATTCCGGGGAATTTCCCCTGGAAATTCCGGGGAATTTCCCCTGGAAATTCCGGGGAATTTCCCCTGGAAATTCCGGGGAATTTCCCCTGGAAATTCCGGGGAATTTCCCCTGGAAATTCCGGGGAATTTCCCCTGGAAATTCCGGGGAATTTCCCCTGGGAATTCCGGGGAATTTCCCCTGGAAATTCCGGGGAATTTCCCCTGGAAATTCCGGGGAATTTCCCCTGGAAATTCCGGGGAATTTCCCCTGGAAATTCCGAGGAATTTCCCCTGGAAATTCCGAGGAATTTCCCCTGGAAATTCCGGGGAATTTCCCCTGGAAATTCCGGGGAATTTCCCCTGGAAATTCCGGGGAATTTCCCCTGGAAATTCCGGGGAATTTCCCCTGGAAATTCCGGGGAATTTCCCCTGGAAATTCCGGGGAATTTCCCCTGGAATTTTTAGAATTCGTTACAGGTAATGAATCACAGCACTCTTTCTCATCGCATTCTGGTCCATACTCACTTTTGCACTGGTAGCCCTGCTTGCCGAACCCCCAGAGGAACTCCTTGCAGAAGGCGCAGAACGTCGGCTGCCGGAAGAACTTGGCCACGAACTTGTGTCCGTTGATTTCGTGCGTTCTGCAAGAGAAAAACCGCGTTCTGTAGAATGTGTGAGTTCCCGAGGCGCTCACTCAGTGCACTAAACTATCTACTCACCGTTGGTGCTTGATCGCACCGCGCCGTTTGGTGATGTCCCGAGCCTTGGTTTTTTGTACTAGCGGTGGCGGTTGGCAGCTTCCGTAGCGGGTTCCGTCGGGGCTACCCGGTTGTTGTTTACCGGACTGCTGCTGCTGCGGAATCAACGGTTGCTGGTCCTGGTGCAGGTGGGATGACGACTGAAGCGATGAGGATGATGACGATGGAAGCGAACCGCTGCTGGTGCAACAGTTGTTACCGGCCAGCAGGTGCGGGGGCGGTTGACAGGGCATGCCCCCGCTGGCCGTCACTATCGACGATGCCGATGAGGTCCGAACCAGCAGCGGTTCATGCGGGTCATTGCTGTACACCGAGTAGTAGCTGGAGGAAGCCGTCGAAGAGGACGACCCCGAGGACAGGGCAGATTGGAAGGAGAGCTGTTGCTGGTCCCGCTGGAGGTACGGCCGCTGCGATTGGTTGCGGGAGCGAGTCTGGTTGGGAAGAATGTAAAATGGAAAGTTGAGAAGTAGTTCAACGGGAAAATGCCAACGGTATCTCGTAGAACACCAACATGTAAAATCACAGTGGTGAGTGTTTTTTTTTGTATTTTTGTATTTTTTATTCTAAGGCCTCCAAAATACTCCGAAGTTTGTGTCACAAATGCAACATCCTAAACCAAATTTTATACACGATGAATGATCACAGAACATAGTCTACGGTACTCAAAGAGCCTCAAACCACCCCTAGAAAACTCATGGTCATTGAATTGGGTGATCTAGGTTATCCAAACTACTTTGGAATTCATTTTCTTAAGATCTACTGGATCTACCATCATTTGTGTTCACTCTGTTCAAGAAATTTAGTCACGTTGATGTCTATTAGACATCGCAATGCTACGAGGAACTTGATACTATGGTAGTGTGACATTCCGTGAAATACAAATGGCCTCCAATACACTTTGAAGTTTAGGATACGAAAACTACCGACTGTATCATGCTTCAATTGTGAAACATATTCGTGGAACGTAGTCTATACTGCTGATGGTTCCTCAGTGCACAACTGTAATGCTTTTGGTACATTCATGAGTTATTCCAGGTCTTCCAAACTATTTTGGAATTAAGATCTTCAAGATCTACAGGCTCTACTCATGTTTCTATGCAATCAATCGGCATAATTATTTCACGATTGTGTCTGTTGCACCTCATAATATTACATGTATCTCTATGTGTTGCAAGTTGGGTGTCCAGTGGCATATAAATGGGCCCAATGTATTTTGAAGTATGGGTCGCAATATCTATAAATCTTTGGATACTTTTACTGCAGCGAATGCTCGCGGAATATAATCTAAGCTACTTTTGGAGCCTCAGAGTACAATTCTGATAACTTAGCAACAGCCACACGACTTCATAAATGCCTCCAGGAATTCTCCAAAAGGATTCCTTCTCAGGAATTTCTCAAGATTCTTCAGAAATTGCTCTACAGTCCTCCAGGATTCTCCGAAAATTCCTTTACAAATTTCTTTGGGAATTACTTCAGGAATTACTCCATAAAATCCTCAAAGAAAGCTTACAGAAGTTCCTTTTCAAATTCCTATAAAAATTGTTCTAGGAACTCCTATTGGAATTTCTCCGTGAATACCTCCAGGGATTTCTTCAAAATTATTCAAAGAAATTTCTTTACAAAATCTTCCAGAAATTACTCCTTAAATTTATCTAGCAATCTTCTTAACATTACTCTTAAAATTACTCCAGGAAATCATTTACAAATGTATCTAGGAAATCCTCAAAAATTTCTTCAGAAATTACTCCGGGAATTTTTCCAAGATTTTTTCCTGAGATTGCTCCGATGATTTTTTAAGATTTTTTCAGGAAAATTTTACTAGAAAGCCTTCAAAACATTGTTCCAGAAATGCATACATCCAAGAATGCCTCCTGGAATTCCTCCAAGAATTCCTCCAAAAGTTCCACCAAAAGTTCCTTCAAAAATTCCTCCAGGTATTTCTTCAAGAAATTCTACCAATGATTCTTCCGCGAATTCTCAAAAAATACCTTGAAAATTCTGCTAGGAAGTCCTCAAAAAAGTCTGCCAGAAATTCATAAAAGAGTCCCTCCAGGAATTCCTTTGTGAATCCTGGTGAAATTCTCCAGATGTTCTTCTGAAACTTCTGCCAAGAGTTCCTCAAGGAATCCCTCTGGGTATTCCTCCAAGTATTTCTACAGAAATTCTACCGAGAATTCATCTAGGAATTTCTCCAAAAAACTCCCCCAAAAGTTCTTCCAAAAAGTCTCCAGGAATACGTCCAAGAATTTCGCCAAGAATTCCTCAAAACATCCCTCCAGGCTTTTCTCCAAAAAAAATCTGACAATAGTTGCTCTTCGAATTCCTCCAGGAATTTTTCAAGAAATTTCTCGAAAATTCTTCCACGAATTCCCCCAAAAATTTTGCCAAAATTGCTACAAGAATCCTTCCAGGAATTCCTTCAAGAATTTCACCAGGAGTTTCTCCAGATATTCGTCTTAAACTTCTTTTAAGTATTCCTCAAAAATCTCTCTAGGTATTCCTCCAAGAATTTCTCCAGGAAGTCTTCCAAAACTTCTGCCAAGATATTCTCCAAGCATTCATCCAGTATTTCCTACAAAAACTCCTCCAGGACTTTCTCCAATAATTCCTCCAGTAATTCCTCCTAGAATTGATCTAGGAATATCTCCAAGAATCCAGCTAGGAATTTCTCCAGAAACTCCTCGAAGAATTCCTGTAAAAACCTGCTGGGAATCCTTCAGAAATTCTATCAAAAATTACTCCAAGGATTCCCCGGGGATTTCTTTTAGGAATTTTACCAGAAATTCCTCCAGGAGTTACTCCAAGAATTTCTTCAAAAAGTTCCTCCAAAAAATCCTTCAAAAATTCCTCCAGGTATTTCTTCAAGAAATCCTACTAATGATTCCTCCGCGTATTCTCAAAGAATACCTTGAAAATTCTTCTAGTAATTCCTCCAAAAAGTCTGCCAGAAACTCATAAAAGAGTCCCTCCAGGAATTCCTTTATAAATCCTGGTGAAATTCTCCAGATATTCCTGTGTAACTTCTGCAAAAAAAATTCTCGAGGAACCCCTCTGGGTATTCCTCCAAGAATTCCTCCAAGCATTTCTACAGAAGTTCTACCGAGAATTCCTTTAGGAATTCTCCCAAAGACTCCACCAAAAGTTCCTCCAAAAAATCTCCAGGAATACGTTCAAGACATTCGTCAAGAATTCTTCAAAACATCCCTCCAGGTATTTCTCCAAGAAATTCTGACAGTAGGTGCTCTTTGAATTGCTCCAGGAATTTTTCAAGAAATTCCTCGTAAATTCTTCCAGGAATTCCCCCAAAAACTTTGCCAACAATTGCTACAAGAATCCTTCCAGGAATTTTTCAGAAATTCCTTCAAGAATTCCACCAGGAGTTTCTCCAGATATTCCCCTTAAACTTCTGCCAAGCATTCCTCCAAGAATTTCTCCAGGAAGTCTTCCAAAACTTCTGCCAAGATATTCTCCAAGCATTCCTCCAGTATTTCCTCCAAGAACTCCGCCAGGAGTTTCTCCACGAATTTCTCCAGAAATTCCTCCTAGAATTCATCTAGGAATATGTCCAAGATTCCCTCTAGGAATTTCTCCAGAAACTCCTCGAAGAATTCTTGCAAAAACCTGCAGGAAATCCTCCATAAATTCTTCCAAAAACTACTCCGGGGATTTCTTCCAGGCATTTCTCCAGGAATTCGTCAATAAATTTTCTAAGGAATTCCTACAAAAATTGCTTCAGGAATTGCTCCAGGAGCTTCTTCAGGAACTCCTGAAAGAATTCTTCCAGGAATTCACCCGGGATTTTCAAAGATTTTTTCAAGAATTTTTCCAGAAATTTCTCTATGAATACCTACAGGATCCTTCAGGAAACCTTGAGAAATTCTTCAAGAAAATACTCCTGGGATCAGACTAAGAAATTACTTCAGGAACTACTCTGAGAAATACTCCAGGAATTCCTCCAAAAAAAACCCATCAGGAATTCCTTAATAAATTCTTCTTGGAATTTCACCAGGAAATCCTCCAGAAATTCCTCCACAAATTATTCTTCTAGGAAAACCTCCAGGATTTCTTCAAGAATCTCTCTTATAATATATTCATCAGGAATTCCACCAAGAATTCCTCAAGGAATAATTCCAAGAATTCATCCAGGAATTCATCCAAGACATCTGCTCAGAATTCCTCTAACAATCCCTAAAGGAATTCCTCCAAAAATCCATACAGACATTTCACCAGGAGTCCCTCTAAGACTTCCTTCAAGAAATTCTTCAAGAATTTCACCAGAAATACTTCCAGGGATTTTTTCAAGAAATTCCTTCAAGCATTCATTTAAAAAAATTCTCCAGAAATTTCTTCATGAATACCTCCAAGATGCTTCAGGAAACCTACAAAAATACTCATGAGGAACTGCTCCAAGACTTCTTCCGAGAATCCTTCCAAGGATTTCTCCAGGACCTGCTCCAATACTTCTGTCAAAAATTCCTCCAAGAATTCCTGCCGAAATTTGGCCAGGTATTCCTTTATAAATTTCTCTATGACTACGTACAGGGATTTTCAATGAATATCTCCGGGAATCCTTCCAGGAAATCCTTAAGAAATCCCTCAAGAAATGCCTACAAGAATCCCCCCAGGAATTCCTCCAATAATTCCTCTAACAATTCCTTTCAGAATTCCTTTTCAAGACTTTCTTCAGGAAAACCTTTAAAACTTCTTTCAAGAATTCCACCAAGAATCTTTCTAGGAATTTCTCCAAGAATTCTAAGTGTAGAATAAGCCCAAGTTAAAATACACGTAAATAAAAAATAATGAATAAAATGTACGATTCGTATTATGGATTTAGCACTGAAATGGTGTCAGAAGTAACTTCATTGATATCCGCTGCCTTTCCTATGCGCGAAATTTAATGTCGGAAGTAGTGCGCTGTATAGTAAATCTGATGTTCTATCCGGCGCACTACTTCCGACGTTATGTTTAGCGCACAGGAAAGGCAGCGGAAGTTAATGAAGTTCAACTTCCGACACCAATTTAGTGCTAAATTAACAATATGTACTGAACAACCACGCAATCCATCATGCTAGACACAAGCAAGCAAGCGAAGTTATGGCCGTAACAATTTTTAAAGCTTTCGCCACGAATTCACAGGTTGTCAATCAAACAGGTGCATTATAATTCATAATGCAACCCAAATGAGTTGCATTAAGAACCATTACGCAACCGTTGACGAAAAGTAGGCCGTTATAATATTCAAATCGCAAGTATAAAATAGGTTAAAAAGTGCAGAGTTGCAGGAAAAGTAGGTATTTATTTCTTTAATCTTTTTATGTTACGTACGGCAAATAATGGTACACTAAAACCATTTTTTATTCTGGTTGCTCTTTCAATTTATGCATGAAACGAGGGAATTCAGAACTAACATTATGCATAAGGAAGTGTAATAATGACGGTAACTATGGCAATGGTGGCCAGGGAAGGGGCGTGTATGGGGATGAGCAAAGGTAGATTGCAGGGGAGTTTCAACGGGTCCCATGGGGTTTCAGTGGGTTCCAAGAGGTCTAGGGGCGTGCAATACGGTCTCAAGGGGGGGGGGGGCAAGAGGCCTCAGGAGCGCTTTAAGGGGTCTCAGGGTATTCCAGAGGCATTTCAGGAGGTCTCAGGAGCATCTCGGAGGTTTACAGGGACTACCAGGAGATCTCAGGGGCGTTTCAAGGGGGCCCAAAGGGTTTCCAAGGGAACCAGGAGGTCTCCGTTTAACAAGGTCAAAAGGGCATCTCAGGTGGCTATCAAGGGCGCTTCATATGATCGCAGGGGCGTTTCAGGGGCTCAGGGGTTCCAGGAGTCCTCGGGGCCTAACGGGGTTACAAGGGGTTCCAGGGGTCTCAACTTCAGTGGTGTCTGCGAAGTTACTCCAAATATCCTCCTGCAATTTAAAAAAACACACACACATCTAAAACAGCTTCCATAAGTTTCCTAGAAAAATACCTTCGTAGATTTTTCAGGAATCCATACGAGAATTATTCAGGAAATCATCCATATTTTTCTTCAGAAATGCTTGCAGCGATTCTTTAAGAAAATCAGAGGCTTTTCCAAATGGTTCTCCATGGATTTCTATAGAAAATTTTCTATAGACTCTTTCAGAAATTCTTCCTAGGATTCTATTCGAAATTTTCTGGCGATTCTTTCAAACAATCTTTAGGAGATACTTCCATAAATTTGTCCAAGGATTCCAAGTCCAAGGAAATCTGCTATGGATTTCTTCCAAAATACATTGATTCCTTCGGATATTACTCCAAGAATTCGGTCACAAAATCGATCAAGGTGATTTTTTTTTCCAGAAAGTCTTTCTAGGATTCTTTAAGAAATTTCTCCAGGACATCCTTTAGATATTTCCTATTGAATTTTTCCAAGAATTTTTTTTTAACTATATTTCTGTGGGTTCCTTCCGAAACTCCTCCAAGAGTTACTTTGGAAATTCTTCAGAATTTTTTGCAAAGGTTCTGTAATAAATTCTTCCAGTGGTTTCTTCAGAAAATTTTCCAGAGATTCCTTCTGATTTTTTTCAGGTATTTCTGCTGTCCACCAGAGATTTTTCCAGGAATTGCTCTAGGGATTCGATTGAAAATTCATACATGAAGGTGTCCAGAAATTTCTTCAGGAATTCATCCAGAAAACCCGCCGGAATTCTCGCATTATTACTTTCAATAATTCGGGCAGGAGTTCCTCCAGAGATTCATACAGAGATTCCTTCAGGGTTTCCTACAGATATTTCTTCATGTTTTACCCCAGAAGTTAATCTGATATTTCCTCTAAGGATAACTCCAATTATTCCTCCACAGATTATTTAAGAAATTTATTTAAAAAAAATACTTCTACGGAAATTTTTCCAGAAATATCTCAAGAGTGTTTTATAGCCTGTTTGCACACGCATATCTCCAGGTATTCCTACAGGATTTTTTTTCCGAAATTAGTTTAAAGATTCACCCAGATATAATTACAGAAAATCCTCCAAATATTTTATTGAAAGATTACTTATAGAATTTTCTTATAAATCTCTAAATATTTTTTTTAATTCCACCAAGGGTTTCCTGAAAGTTTATCTAGGAAGTTGTTAAGAAATTCCTCTTAGGATTCCTTCAAAATTTTCCCTGAAATTTCTTCGGATATCCTTCCAGAGATTCAGTCGGAAGTACTTTCTAAAATTTCTACTGGGTTTGTATTAGAGATTTCTTCATAATTTACTCTAGGTTTTTTTTAATTCCTGCCAGGGTTCCCTGAAACTTTAGGAAGAAGACATTTTTATCTTCAAAGGTTTACTCAAAATTATAGGGATTCCTTCTGTAATTCTTTCAAAAGTTCTTCCATGAAGTATTTCATAAGATATTCAAAATTTTCCTTCGCATATCATACAGGAATTGCTTCGGAAATTCTTCCCAGGGTGACTCCTGTAGAAATTCCTACAAGTATTGTGTTAGAAATTGCTCTTCCAGTTCCATCAGAAATATGTACTGGAATGTCTTTAGAGATAACTTTTTGTTACGATATGGATTTTTCAGAAGTTCTTTCAGAAACTGTTTAAATATTAGGACTCCCGGAAGGAATTTCTTAGACATCTCCGAAGCATTATATCAAGAAATCTTTTTGAAAACTCTTGGAGATGCCTTTTGAAACTCTGAGAAGAAATTCTTGGATTTTTTTCGAAGGATTTCCTGGTCAAAAACACCTTAAGGAACTATTGGAGAAACCCATGATCATCCAAGCGAATCTCTTGAGAATTCTTAGAGAAATTTCCTAAAATAATCTCCGGACGAATTCCTGGAGAAATTTTCAGAGAAATCTATGCCCTGCATTGTGAAGAGATACTGAGAGAAATCTTTAGGTAAATTCTTGCTAAAATCATTCCAAGGAATCCAGTGAAAATATTTTTTCTGTAAACATGGCAGAGAATGTTTGATAAATCCTTGGAGTAATCCCAGATTCTTTTTTGGAGAAATTGCAAGAAGTATTCTTGCTAATCTTATAAAAGGAATTCCAGCAAGAATGTCCTTTCCGCGATAATAACAGAAAAGTTTTGTGACATTATAATGCATGGACGGTTTTTTCGAGAATAACTCGTAACTATTCAACAAGTATTATTGCAGCAGATGAATAAGCCGCATTTAAGCTTGATTTAGAAAATGTAGGCTGAATAAGCTGTTATTCAGCTATGATTGTTTCTGGGGAGGCACGGTAGTGAAGTCATATCCTTGGGGGTTTACCAGCATAAGGGCGCTACAATTTGGAAACTTTGAGTTATTAGCTCTGATTTTACCATGACAGCGATGGTCTCAAGGGATTTTCCGGGGTTTCAAGCGGCCTCTGGTGGGCTCCAAGGAATCTCACAGGCGTTTCAGAGGGTCTCAGGGGCGTTTTAAGGAGTCCTGGAGGTCTCAGAAGCGTTTCAGGAGGCCTCAGCGTTATTTTATAGGACCCCAGGGGATTTCATGGAGGGTACCTGGAGGTCTCAGGAGTGTTCCAGGAAGTCTCAGGGGCTTTCTGAGGGGATTACTGGTTCCTGGAGTGCATAAGAGTCTTGGGGTTTGACGAACCATCTCCACCTTCTGCAAGTCAGTTGTGTAGTTGCCGGCTAAATATAGAACTATGATCTGATGACCTGTTCCGTTGGTAAGAGTCCACCAAACGGGGTAACCCCGATTAATAATGTCAAGCGAACCGTGCCGAAGAATGAGTAATCAAGGGAAAGAAAAAGATGCTCAATCATTAATAAAGCCTGTGGGTAATTGATCCATCACCGCGTTACACACACAGAAAAAATATGTTATTAAAATTCAGTGAGAAATCATGCACATAAAGGGAATGCTAGAGTTAGTGCACTTTTACATGAGATATAATGTAAAATTACATTACCATCATGTAAATTTCCGCCAGCCATCGCGTAAACCATCATGGACACCAACCGGTTACGCGACTATTAGCGGAAATTGACACGAACGTAACGTAATTTTACATGATATATCATGTAAATATGCACTAACTCTAGCATTCCCTTTATGTGCATGATCTTTTGCTGAATTTTACATGAATATTTTTTTCTGTGCAGGACTTTGGCGTGGCGGACCTTTTTTTTCTCGTACTACTAGTAAGATTTAGTATGAGCAATAATAATCAAACATAAAGTGGTAATAGTGATAGTGGAAAGGTTAACCACTTTCCAAGAAGCGGATTTGCTAGGTCTTCTTTAAGCAGAAAGAGGTGTTAGGCAGCTGCGCACGTAGTACCAGCGTGGGAAACCCCATTTCCTCCTTGTGTTGGGTAAGATAATAGATGAGGATCGTCAACACAAACTAGGAAAAGGATTCTCTGTGATGGCAGTGGCTGCGCAGTAGCTTGACTCCATCATTGACTTTGCGTCCTCAAGGTCCAACATCAGCAAGGACCTCCTGCAGGCCCTGATGAGACTTCGTAAGTCAATGACGGCAGCCAAGCAAGACCACGAGAAACTCATGGCAACTGCGGTAGTGGCAGAGCTCGTGAAGGCGAAGGTGAGGAGCTACCAGATGGCGTCCGCAAGGCTAGACGGCTGTTAAACGCGAAGGTGGCAGTAAAGCTGGCAAGTCGGACCTCAGCCAAGCGGCCCGGAAAGATGGTAAGGGTGGGCCTGTAAAGGCTTGTAAAAGTTCCGCTTCCCATGACAAAATGCACATTCCAGTTCCGCGAAGTTCAGATAAAGTTCCGAATGGAACTTTCTGGCTGCTTAAGAGGCTAACGATGAGCCTTGCGAGAACTTCAGTCACAAGTTTTGGCAGGGCAGATGCTACTCGGAACTTTGTCGTAACTTTCAAGTTCATAGAAGTTCAGTTCAGTGGCAATGTGTTTCAATTAATATTAAATGTATTTTTTTGTTGCAGAAAACAACTGTGTTGAGCATATACGAATAAAATGCAATTTTAAATTTATCAAATCAATAAATATTAGGCATAAAAAAATATATATGTCACCCACCGGATTCGAACCGAGAGTCGCTGCGTGAGAGTCCTACGCTCTACCACGTTAATACACACACTGAGGATACTGCAACTCCGAAAATCATACGAATCAACTATGATTTTTTGCCACAAGAATTTCTTGCGAGAATCATAGTTACGAACTATGATTTTGGATTCAAAGCGCCAACTATTATTGTCATACTGTTACTGTGTAAATTTCATAACACCCACGTATGAAAATCATACCGATAACATATAAAAACTGAAACTATGTCTTATGACTATCATACATATTTTTATAAAATATTTTGCACAAATTACAAAAAATCGCAACCTGGAATCGAACCAGGAACGTCAAGGTTGGCGAGTGCGTGCTTTACTCATTCGCCCATCGACGCTTCGGAAGTTGAAGTGGTTAGAAGCCAATAAAAGGTTTTGTTGTTTTTAGCAATGGTGTTTCATAACACATCTTATGATTTTCAAACGATGCTTCTTATGGGATTTTTCATACGACAAGTCTTATGGATTTCACTTTTCAATGTATGAAAAGCATACGAGAACTATGAAATGATGAGAAAAATAAAAATAACTGATTCATAAGATGTAAACTATGAAAAACATACGAACAGTATCCTCAGTGCACTTAACAATTCCTAAATTCGCACGAGACATAACCATCAAAGAACGTAAACATTTTTAAGACTGGATCACAAATTAGACTCAATTTTACGCGCATCATGTAAGTACTGGTTGATTGCGTTAGATGTCAATAAATTCACTTCACCAGAAACGTAGAATCAGTATCATATTCATCAGCCACCTTCCAACTCGGTGAAATAGTCGAGAGGAAAAAGAGGTGGCTCATAATAAGCAGATCTGGAGTTCGAATCCAGACATGTCAATATTTTACTTTTATATGCTTTATCTATCAGATCGGTTCTAGCAATTGTTAGACGCAAAGGAAATATAAGTCCTGGAAGACGTAAATTTAAATGTTTTGACCTCTAAATTTGTGTCTTTGAAGACGTTCGTGTATGTCAGGTTCAGGACACCTAAAATTACATGATTTTTTCTTGGTGTGTACAGTTACGATTGAGTGAAGAGCGGATGAAGTCTGACTTGAATCGATTTTCTGTTGGCAGCCAGTTTTTCACAGTTGCGACGGTAAAGGGCTGAAAGTCTCTGGATGTGATCGAAGTAGGAATGGGTGGTCACCCTATCATCGCCCAGGGTTCATGGCTGCACTTTGATCGAGCCATCAGCATTAACGAAAATTAAGGCGACGGAGTTCTCACCAAGAACTCCCAACGCAGCAGAAAATGTGCCCCTCAAAGAGAGCACTCGTCGGCAAGTCTTGGCCCCATAGGAAGGTCCCGGCGGACCCCGCATGGCACCGAGCTGAAGGCGCATCGTCAGCTTGAAATGCGCACCGAGCGGACCGAACGGGTCCGCCTCGATCGTACGACAACCGTACAGTATCATTCTCTATCAACCAGCGCGGCTACAAAGTATCACAATGTGGCCATTTGGAAGCGAGGAAACGTTTGAACACAGCAATATCACAACGCACGATGTGATATCTTATTCCATGGACGGCGGCTTCGTCCTAGTGGCCGTTATCGCTCTCATCGTCTGGCGGTGGCGGCGAAACATGAACCGCTTGAAATCACTGGAAGCGGCGACGAGGAGGAACCAGCTAAACGTCTAAGCGGGCGTCACCCGACGCCCGCCGAGTCAACAATTTTGGTGCACCCGGCACCAAGAAGGACGTCTCGGATCGGTGCACACGGCACCAGTGGAATTAAATAAACAATCAAACTCTGTAAAATTCAAGATAATATAATGTCAGTCTAAGTCAGAACTCCGCCGCGTCGAGTTGTGAATCAATATCACCGCCGTCAGTACTACTATATCCCAGCTGCATTGTACGGTCCTTGCGGGAGCGGGGCCAGTAGCTGTTGGACATCTTTCAGTCTCTTTAATAAAGACAAATCAATCAATCAACAGTTGTGACGTAGTGACGTATCTTGACTTTGTCAAGTGTCTTCAGCAGCGCAGCGGTAAGTCAGCAGACTATCACGGAGGTGGATCCAGTTCAAATCTACATGGAGCGACGGGTGAGGGAAATAATTATCAGATTCAATTTCAGACATAAATTCACATATCACAACAAAGTTGTGGTTCTGAAAATTACTTTTTTGTTTCTGCTTGAATGTTGTAGAAGTTCAGTCAGAAGATGCTTAGAATCCAGCTACCTTATTTCTACCCTGATTCGACCACTCAAATCGAACGCCACACACCTAGAAAATATCATGTAATTTTAAGTGTCCTGAACCTGACATATACGAGCATCTTCAAAAACACAAATTTAGAGGTTTAAACATGTAAATTAAGGTCTTTCAATACACCCCAAAATGAAACTTAATTTTTCTTAACGTCTAGCAATCGCTAGAACCGATTTGACAGATAAAAACATAGAAAAGTAAAAATTTGTCATGTATGGGATTCGAACACCGGGTCTGCTGTTCGTGAGCCACATCTCTTACCTCTCGGCTATTACACCGAGTTAGAAGGTGGCTGATGAACGTGATAATGATTTCTACGTTTCTGGTGAAACGAAATTTGTTGACATCTAACGCAACCAACCAGCACTTACATGATGCGCGTAAAATTGTGTCCAATTTGTGATTCAATCTTGAAAACGTTTACGTTCATTGGTGATTCCGTTTCGTGCAAATTTCAGATTTTTTAAGTGTGAAGATTTACATTCATGTTTTGAACACACGAATAAAATTTGCTTGCTGATGACATCATTTGGATACATATGACCGACTGGTTCAGCTCTCTTTTGTGCAGTGTTTTTAAAATAAATATGAAAATAATTTCGATTGTAATTGATTTATGTAGGCGCAATAATGCATACAATTATGCTATTAGTTTAATATTTATCTTTTCGCATAAGATAATGGGGTTCTAAATGACATACAAAAACTGATATTATTGTTTTAGCGTCAAAAATAGGGTCTAATAAGATTAAGAACCCCTGCTAAAGATACTCGAGAATACAGCCGAAAACATCAGGATATTCAACTAATTGTAATACATATTGAGTTATCGCTCAGCTTCTGAGAGACACAGACGTGATTTACGATTGCGCTCCTCATAAGTCAAGCTTTTTTTCTGGTCGTTCTCGTTATACCCTCGCAGTGCCGCGTCGCGTGTGCCGTGATTACGCGATGAGGCGAGAAAACACTTTCAGGATCGATTACTCGAACTTTCCGGTGAAACAGTCCTTCGAGAAAGTGCATGGATTTTGCCGCACAGTTCTCGGACTGAAGAAAGAAGATGTGAAAAGACTACAGTGTAGTAGAGGTGAACAGTGTGCGTTCGTCAAGGTCAGCGACCTGACGCTCGCACAGAAAATAGTGGACGAACACGACGGTCGACACGAAGTGGAACTGGAAGGGAAGAAATACGTGCTTCGATTAACCATCGAGGATGGAAGTGTTGAAGTAAAGGTCCACGACCTTCCCGAAGATGTGACGAAAGAGAAGATCGTTGAGTTCTTGAGTGCGTTCGGTGAAGTGATCGCGATTCACGAACTAACGTGGGGCGAGGGCTTCGATTTCGGTGGCATTCCGCTCGGAGTGTGGTCGGCCCGAATGCTGATCAAGCGCAACATCGACTCGTGGGTCACCATCGATGGGCAGCAGGCGTTTGTCGTATATAAGGGGCAACTACTATCTTGCAAACATTGCAAAGAGTCTGCACACACTGGCATATCATGTGTCCAGAATAAAAAGCTGCTAGTGCAAAAGAGCTATGCCAACGTAGCGAAGCAAAGCAGTAACCGCCAACCACCCAAAAAATCGACTGGTGCGAGACCACCGTACACGAAACCGGTTGGTCAGGGCTCTACCGTGCCACAGCTAACATCATCGGCTGCTTTTCCCGAGCTGCCGAAGCCTCCGAGCCAGACCGAACAGTCTGCTTCGTGTACACGAGGCAACGGTCCATCAGACCAGATTGCCACAACATCCTCCCGCGTGCAGCCACAGAGCTCTTATGCATCATCTACCCCCCACCAGTCTCCACTTCCCGAAGTCTCCAAGTCCGACTCCGCTCTGGCTGATTTATTCAAGAAGCCAGCTTACGCGCTACGATCGTCCAGCAAGGGCGGCAACGAAACTGACGAGTCATCAGCATCAACGAACAGCAGCCGAAGCAGGCACCGACCACCCGGAAAAAAGCCCCGTCGAGAAACCGCCGACGATGAGCAGGAGGGTGATCGGCTATTGTAATGGCTCTCACGTCGTACAACATCGCCTCAATAAACATCGGCACGATCACCAATCCCACGAAACTTGCGGCGCTGCGAACCTTCATCAACAGCCAAGACCTTGATATTGTGTGTCTGCAAGAGGTAGAGAACGAACAGCTTTCCTTGCCTGGCTTTGTCGTTTTTGCCAACGTAGACCACACGAGAAGAGGAACAGCTGTTGCTCTGAAGGAACACATCCAGGTCTCTCACATCGAGAAAAGCCTGGACGGCCGGCTGATTGCTCTGAGAGTGCACGATACAACAATTTGCAATATCTACGCTCCCTCCGGTACCGCGCAACGAGTGGCTCGGGAGAACTTTTTCAACGGCACGCTCGCCTACTACCTCCGTCACCCCACTGCCCACGTCGTCCTCGCTGGTGATTTCAACTGTGTGCTGCGCGAATGCGATTCCTCCAGCCCGAATACCAGCCCAGCCCTCAAAACAGCTGTGCAGCAGCTACAGCTCCACGATGTATGGGAAAAGCTGTGTCCGCGTGATACAGGGTTTACATACGTCTGCCGGAACGCGCAATCACGCCTCGACCGCATTTATGTCAGCAGTAGCTTGCGAAACAACTTACGTGTTGCGCACACCCATGTCTGCTCGTTCACAGACCACAAGGCGTTGACACTCCGACTCTGCCTTCCACAGCTCGGACATGAGCCCGGACGCGGTTTCTGGTCGCTCCGGCCACATCTTCTCACCGAAGAGAACATCGAAGAGTTCCAATACCAGTGGCAATATTGGACCCGGCAGCGAAGAAACTACGGCTCGTGGATCGATTGGTGGCTGTCGTACGCTAAGCCTAAAATAAAAACGTTTTTCAAGCGCAAATCACGAATCGCTTTTGATGATTTTCACGACGCGCACCAGCGTCTGTATGCGCAACTACGGCTAGCGTACGACGGGTACTATCAACACCCCGAAATGCTAGCCACCATAAATCGATTAAAAGGAGAGATGTTGGCACTCCAACGTAACTTTTCGCACATGTTTATGCGCGTCAACGAGACGTATGTGGCCGGTGAACCCATGTCAATATTCCATTTGGGGGAAAGACGGCGGAGAAGAACAGCCATAACGCAGCTGCGCACCGAGGAGAACGACATCGTTGCGGACCCACCGGCGATCGAAGCAAATCTGTTGAACTTCTTTTCGGGTCTCTATACTGAAGAACCAGCAAACAACAACGACGACGGATTTGCATGCGAACGAGTTATCCCCCCAGACGATCCCCTCAACGAAGCCTGCACAAGCGAGATCACCACAGCAGAGATTCTCGCAGCCATCAAAGCGAGTGCCCCACGGCGTTCCCCCGGCAACGATGGTATACCTCGAGAATTTTACCTACGTATGTTTGACGTCATCCATCGAGAGCTGAATCTCTTGATGAACGAGGCATTAGCAGGCAATGTTCCCCCTGCGTTCGTTGAAGGGATCATCGTGTTGGTTAAAAAGAAAGGAGGCGACAACACGGCCCGATCATACCGTCCCATCTCGTTGCTCAACAGCGACTATAAGTTACTTTCACGCATTCTCAAAACCAGACTGGAGAGTGTGATGAGAGCGCACCACGTTCTAAGCGATGGGCAGAAATGCTCGAATGGGGAGCGTAACATCTTCCAAGCCACTCTTGCTCTGAAAGACCGGATAGCAAGCCTCCGACACCAGCGGCGCGCAGGTAGAGGAACAAAGCCCAAAATGCCAAGATGGGGTAAAATGGCCCAACTCATAAAATCATTCATGAATGGGACTTGATCATTACTATAGGTGAATGGTGTCAAGATATGTTTGCATCAAACATTCTTCTAGAAGCTAGGCCACCAAACCCACGAAAAATCTTTTGATTTACCAATGAAAATCGGCAACTTCCGGTTTTTCGTGCTTGCAATTAAGATTTTCTGGTGATTTTATTACCAGCCACGTGTTTCCAACGAGATTGAGGCACGTATGGAGACGCATGGTTGTTGATGTCTACACTTTCCATGTTGGGGGTCATTCAAATATTACGATCATCGTTTTGCGGGGAAGGGGGTAACACTCCATTATTTGAATATACGAAAAAAACGGGACAGAGGGACGAAAAGGAGTCGGAAATGCCCGAAAACTTATGGACGTAATTTTTGAATGTTTTCATGAAGTGGCATCTTACCCCATGGCAGATGGTCTTTTTGCACCACTTCCGTTTTACGAATCAGTTTTTAAAATCGCTAAAAATCGATGAAAATGCAATAATTTAGCGAATATTTTTGCTGAAGTATAGAGCAAATATTGTCTAGTTGCTGTTACCACTTTGAAAGCCTAACAAATGAGGCTAATTATCATTGAAAACGATGAAAGTTTGAAAAATGGCATTTTGCCCCACTTGACCCTAAGCTCATCAGCTTCGACTTGGAGAATGCTTTCGATCGGGTCCGTCACTCCTTTCTCTTCGACACCATGCGGTCGCTCGGGTTTAATCGGGATCTCATCGCACTCCTCTCGCATATCGCCAGCCGATCAACCTCTCGGCTGCTAATAAACGGGCGTCTCTCACGTCCGTTTGAAATTCAACGTTCGGTTCGACAAGGTGATCCGCTGTCCATGCACCTCTTCGTGCTGTACCTTCACCCTCTGGTACGCCGACTCGAACGAATATGCGGCGACGATCTTCTCGTTGCGTATGCCGATGATATCAGCGTAATTGTGACGTCGACGGTCCAAATTGAAGCAATGAATGAAATGTTCACCCGCTTCGAAGTAGTTGCCGCTGCGAAACTCAACCTGCGCAAAACGGTTGCAATCAATGTTGGTTCTACCGAAGGCAATGAAATCGACACCCCCTGGCTGCAAACAGCCAACACGGTCAGAATTTTGGGCATAGTCTTTGCGAATTCCATTCGCTTGATGACAACGATCAACTGGACCGCGGCGGTGGGAAAGTTTGCCCAGCAAATGTGGCTACAATCGTTGCGCATGCTGACCATACATCAGAAGGTGATTATGCTGAACACGTTTGGCACGTCGAAGCTGTGGTACCTTTCGTCTGTGTTACCACCGCTCGGTATACACACGGCGAAAATAACGTCAACGATGGGAGCGTTTCTGTGGAGAGGTGTAACTGCGCTATTATAGATCCTTTCTACTCCGCGATAATCCCCACCCAGCAATTCCAATAGATTTTCCTGATATAAAAATAATCCTTTCCAACCATTCCCTACTTCCCCACCTGATCCAAGACAACCCCTCCGCCGATCTCATCCACCGGCATTTCATTGAGCAGACTGAGCTGCCTAAGGTGGAGCGTAACAATCCAGCCAGCAACTGGCCACGCGTTTGGCGGAATATTGCAGACAAGCAGCTTTCTTCGGCACAGCGTACTCAGCTCTATCTGTTCGTAAACGGTAAAACCGAACATCGAAAACTGCTCTTCACCATGCAACGTGTGACAGACGAGAACTGCATCATATGTGGAAATGGTAGGGTAGTGGAGGTATTTTGGACCGGGCAGGTATTTTGGCCCACCTAGAGAGTTTTATGATATTTATCACATAATTTTTACTAAATCTTAGTAATTTTTAATTGGAACACGAAAAGTATACAACTATGTGATGGCCTTTATTTTGGATGTCAGTTAAATATGCTGTTCAGTATTAAAAATAGAGAAAATGTTTTCACTTCCAATGAAACGCACGGAAAAGCACCAAAAACAAAGAAGGTGACAAATTTGTAGTCGGCTTCGAAGAGGTATTAAATTTAACAAATAAATATTTATTTCATGTGAATGTAGTTAGGGCATTGTAAGAACTCAAAATAAACTGTTCTTAACCTCGGTGGAGCGATAATATTTACTAAAATGGAGGTTTAAGCTATGGCCAAAATATGTTCAACATAATCAGATGTGAACATATTTTGGACCACCTGTCAGATCCATCTCTCTAGTTCCTTCTTAAGGGAGAAAATATTCATGCCAATATATTTAATGTACTCTAAAAACAGATAAATAGAATAAGTTGGGACCTCCCGTGATCTGGGTTGTTATACGTTTATTTTACAATGAGATTGTAGTGGGTTCGATTTGTTCTAACAACTTTTCGCCAAGTTAAAAAATTTGATTTGATTTGTGTTTTAACAACTTTTCAACAAGTTGAAGTTTTCAGGTGTTCAGTCACCTAGTTTAGAAAAGTTGTCCTTCTCGGCAATCAGTTGATGACTGAGACAATGTGTTATCTAATGTATGTTTGACAATTTACGTTTCATTCAAATTACTTTATTTTTGGTGGCCTTTCCACTCATTACAATATGTGTGGAACGCCTTTATATTTAGCAAAATCACTAAACTTTCACACTTCTAGAAAGCGTTACGTAATTTATGCATGGTGACTGACGTCATGCAATAGTTAATAAATACACGTTTTGCGTAACATTTTTTATGAAACATCATACTACAATGCGTAAAAACTGGCAATTGCAACAACATTTCATCTTTTTTTGCCGTTACCTAATTTTTAAACGTTCCCTGCCTAAAAAATGAATAGAAAAGATGTAAACTTCACGTAGTTTTAACTATGTTTAATTTTTTGCGGAGGTGGCTTTCATTTCATCAATCAATTGAAGTTTAGTTTGGTGGGCCAAAATATGTGCACTTGATGGTCCAAAATAAAATCAGGTGGTCCAAAATACAAGCCCGAGATCCTTCAGGAGTTTTGATGTTTATTGTATTTAATACAACAATTTTAAGTTCTGTTTGGCCTTTTTCGACAGAAAACATGTTGCTCTACGTAATGCCTACTGAAATTATCCATATTTTGAAGGGGAAACTTTCTTTTTTCGCTGAATTGTTCATCCACTTCCTAAAGGGGTCCAAAATACCTCCCTTACCCTACAGTTGAAACCCTCCAACACAAGTTTTCTACCTGTGCTCGTGTCGGCCCGGCTTGGACGGTTCTACAGCAGAGGCTTGCAGGTACGATGAATGGCTGGAGGCGACTCTCTTTTGAAGACCTTGCGAGACCAGCTCTAGCAGGAATCGGACGCGCAACGAGAATGGAAATTTTAAGATTGTTAATTAATTACATCTGCTTTGTTAACACTTGTAACGGAAGAATTGATGTAGCTGCTTTAAATTTTCACCTAGATTTAGATTTTTAAATTGTAGATAAAATGCATTGACGAGAATAAACCAGAATTTCAAACCAAAAAAAAAAAAAAAAAAATACATATTAAACCTAGTGGGGTTTGATTTATATTCAAGATAGTTATTGAGCTTTGAAAAACGGCTTTTTTTGCTCAAAAATAGCCATAACTAACCCTATTGACATTTTAGAACCTTATTCACTTCTACAACGTTGTTTATTTTGACATTTTACATAACTTTGTAGAACATTGTAACTTTCTAAAACTGCGCCTTTTCAAAATACATGAATAAAACGGTTTTTGGGGGGTCATTCATAAAATACGTCTGTAACTTGAAACAATGTAGAGACAGAGGGTTGGTGTCTTCGGCGAAGATATTTGCATTGAGCATATCTACAACTTTGCGGAAGACACCATATTGAAAAAACGTCAAACAAAAAAGTTGGATTTTACAGCGCCGCCTGTGGCTTAGTTGCGTACTAAAGCTAAACGCCGTTGGACGCGCCCTATTTTTATAAAATTTTCACCCGAAGACACTATGCCGATAAAATCACGTTTAAAGACGCTACTGAAAAAAGTACACGTTTTTGGCCTTTCGTCCCACCGTGCAATGGGGTCGCGGATGGGTCCGGTAAAATGGCGGTGGGGTTAATACCCCGACCAGGAGTTGGTGTCTACTGCCTATGAGGGCTTCGTGGTGGCCAAAGTAAACGGGGTCTTCTTCTGTAGATGCTATGCTCCTCCGCGGTGGCTGATCGAGCAGTTCACGCAGATGCTGGACCGCCTGACGACCGTGCCAACAGGGCGAAGTCCGGTGGTAATAGCGGGTGACTGTAATGCCTGAGCCGTAGAATGGGGAAGCCGTTTCACGAATCAGCTGGGTCAGATCCTGCTAGAGACAATGGCCATATTAGATATCGACTTGGCTAATGTCGGTACCAAGAGTACCTTTTGTCGAAACAGTGCGGAGTCGATTATTGACGTGACTTTTTGTAGTCCTGGCCTAACAAGTAGTTCGAACTGGAGAGTAGACGATAGCTACTCTTACAGCTATCTCCTGGCGGCTCAGGTATACAGTATCGACTACAGCAACAGCAGGCAGCGGGTAGAGGAACAGGTGTCTAGGCCAAGGCCAAGCCCTCGCAGGTGGAAGACATCATACTTCGACGAAGGGTTATTTAGGGAGGCGCTCCGCCGTGAGCGAAACTTACTTGGTTTAGACGGCGACGAGCTGGTAGAGGTGCTCTTGCGGGTATAGCAAAATTCCCAGGTCCAGACGGAGCTCCGAACTTGGCCTTAAAAGTAGCTATGCAGAGGCTCCAGGAATGTTCAGATCTGCTATGCAGAAATGCCTGGAAGAGGGAGTTTTCCCAGAAGTATGGAAGAGGCAGAGCACGGTTCTATTGCCAAAGGTGGGGAAACCAGCCGGAGATCCTTGATCGACATGGCGGGGAAGGTGCTCGAAAGATCATCCTCAATAGAATGTTGAGGTATATCGAGGGTGTGAATGGTCTCTCGAGCAGGCAGTACGGCTTCCGATAGGGGAGGTCGACCGTTGACGCTATCCTGTCGGTTACAAAAATCGCCGGGAAAGCACTCGAGCGTAAGAGAAGAGGGATTCGCTACTGTGCAGTAGTGACTCTAGATGTAAGTCAGGCCGATTAGTCAGGATCTGGGAAACCGACGGAGAAGAGACAGGTAGAAGTAGTGTGAAATACCTTCAAGAATTCTTCTAAGCATTATTCCATGGCGAAGTTCATGGCTGTTGGTAGAGACAGAAGTGCGGCAAAGGGTGTTGGTGCCGAAGTAGTGATTGGTGGGGAATTGTCGTAGTGTTCCTGTATCTTAAACCCCATTTGAAAATGTTTTATTTTTATTTCATTTTGTATCACCAATTGTTACTCACCTCCGGTGCAGCGCGGGAACTTCTGGCAGTACGTTGACTGTTGCTTTGTCCATTTCCAGCTCTTCGACGGCCATGAGCTCCAGTAAATATCATTTTCCAATTACCAACTACCAAAATTATGCGAACGCATCTAATCCTTACAGCTACAAATGATTGTCTAGGTTTCTCCGGAAGATCCTCTCTTCTACACAATTCACCATTCACAAAGTATAAATACCAATATCAAAAGTATCACTTAACAAACTACAAATGGCACTTTATAAGTATATAAAACACCCGCTCTCAGTTAATACTGATGCCTAGTCCAATAACTTCGATGTAGCAACTGTTCGGAGCGGCGAACCGCCACGGCTAGCTCGAACGGCGCACATTTTCGCTGCTCCATTTTTCATCCGCCGCCAACGACGACACCGTTGGGAATCCTACTGCTGACGAGGATGCTGCGCCGGATGATGGTATTGCCACGCCTCCCTTCTTCGGCACAAATCCCCGCTCGGATGCAGTTGCACTCATTTCATAGCTCACCAGCTACTGCTACTGCTGACGGTTTGTAGCGCGGAAGGCAAGTTGATTCACCTGTCGAAGAGAAGAAATATCTGTTTTTAGTACATACCGACCGTCGATGATGATGATGTGCTCTAGTTTTATTTTAATTTCTAGGGTTCAAACCGAGAGCGGAATCTGATAGTGAAATGTGCCGAATGCTGCGCGCCGGTCGACCACAACGAGGGATAGATTTAATTTTTCCAATTTCTGTTCGGTGGTGCACAGTGGTCTAAAAGTAGCGAGTAGCATGCAGATTGGTTTCTTGAGCTCACATGTGGAATAATGTGAGTGACTGTTTGAGTGGTATGGTGTATGCTAAGGACCGACAGAAGAATGACAGAAGAATTTCCATTTCAGTAGCCCCCACGAAATTCCACTTCACGATTGAAAATGTCAAACAAGAAAAAAATAATGCTGGAATACCTTTCGATTTGTTTTTTTTTTACATTAGAACTTCACCCAACTGCCAAAATTATTGAGATTTTATCAATACTGAAATTGTCAGTATCTGAAATGAGCTGTTGGTGATTGAATCTAGATATGCCAAAATGACATTTTCAGCACTGGATTTGAAAGGAATTTGAAAGGAAACGCCTCAAAATTGAATTTAAGCCGAAAAATTCTACATTTTTATCGTGAAATATGTGTTTTTGAACGGTTTTTGATAAATCTTGAACATTCTAAAGGTAGGGTAATTCGTCAATTGTTGAACGGTTAGTGCTGAAATTTTTGTTTTCATTAGTTTTTTTTATTCGTGAATATAACTTAGGCTCATTCTTCACACCGTGTTTTCATTTGGTTTTCCGTGCATAATTCACTTTAGTTGAAAAATATCCAGTGACCCGAGCAAAGGCGGATAACAAAATGATAACATGTTCTGCTACCTGGTTATCATTCGTTTGATAATTGAGTTTGTTATCATTTAGGTTGAATTAAGAGCCAACACTACAAAAATGATAACTCAAATGTACTTCTCGAATACCAAAATGATAAGAAGTTAAGTATCATTGAGTTCTTGTTGATAACTAATTGTGCTATACAATATTTTGTTCAACATTAAAATTATTTATCAATATGAAAAAAGACAGCTTATTGATAACAGGTTTTGTTATCAATTTGTTATCATTTAGAGATATTTTCCCGACCAAAATAGTTGAAATCTATTTTATCGACATTTTCAGCAATTGAAAAAAAATCCTATAGTTTACAACCCATGTTTTCATCTATTGGGCTCAGCGGGTCTCGAATCCTGATCGAGTGATTGCCGGTCGCAGCCAATAGCCCCTATACCAACGGGACTCAGTGAGAGGGAGAGTAGTTGGAGGCTACGCTTTCGTACTCCCGTCGCAGCGGTGGTGGAAAGTGGCATCTATTTTTTAGATTCGAGGTCCATCAGACTCGCAGTTTTGAGAAAGCTTTGAAATATGCGCTTGAATGCTGATAACAAATTTTGTTATTATTGAGTATTTTTATGTTATCACGATAGATCTAAACTATCTATAACTAAATTAGTTATCATCTGGTTCTCATCAATTGGAAAAGATGATAACAAGAATAACAAAATGATAACACCGATAACACAGTTTATTACACAAGTTTACAAAATAAAATGAAAGTCGTGAACTTCTGTCAATGACCAAAATTTTTGAAGCACAATTTAGTGCTGATTTCGAAACCGACCTTCAAAAAATTTTAAGTAGAACAGTTTTTGAGTTTTAGTTCAATATCGAGTTTTGCAACCTTTCAAAATATGTAATTTACTAAAATTCAAATATCTTGCGTTTTGTTCAACCAATTTTAAATTTTTTTCCATAAATTAAAAGCTGAATACAATACCATTCGATCATCTGAATACAGGTTTTGCATCAGATTGATGAAATTCAAGATATTGGCGAGTTTAAGGAACGATCTTCTTAAATTTTAGCAAAATTCTCAAAAAAATTTGAAGAAATGTATTTTTTTCAATAAGAAAAAAACAACTTAAAAATTCTTTCTCGACGTTTATTTGACATATCATATGTAGGCGAGTTACAGTAAAAATTTCAACTCAATCGGAGCATTGATTACGGAGAATGAGATGTTTGAAGTGGGCGACTTTGCTTAAAAATAGAACAAAAATCTATTTCAAATCATCAACCTTGTATGGAAAGTCAAAAAAATTTCCACTCTACTGTAATTTTTTTCCTTCGCATTTTTGAACTCAGGGCATGATTCTACACCAAAAATGATCATCAGCTTACCGAGTTCAAAAATGCTGTAAACTAGTGTTATCAAAGTGATATCACTTTGTTATCCGTCTTTGCTCTGGGAACGTCTGGATCCACTCATTCTTTAGACTTCCCATTGAATCTGCATTCCTTCAATTTCTAAGAGAAAATAGAACATTGGATGGGAAGTCTGTAACCGAAATGTTGAACGCATCCATAGGCTACCTCATCCTAATGTTGGATGATTTTCGCTAATTGTTGAACGGTTTCAGCTTTGTTCGTGATTGATGCGTATAACCCGACATAAATTTACCAACAGTGGTCCAACATTTGATAAAATTTGATCCGATTGTGACCCGATTTTCTGGTGGATTTTTTTCGGGATTTTCACGCTTTGTGCCCAGCTAGTCATTTGAGTGACAATTCATTTAATTGACAAGGAATCACTCCTCATTCGAAGAGATCTCTGGTTAACTGAAATCGTTTTAAACATGACTAGCAGCAAAAATGATTGGAAAGAGTGTGGAGCGGACCTACTGTGATGGGTAAAGCACATGACTATCAGTCCAAGGACCTGGAATCGAATCCCACTCCCGACAAACTCACAAAGTGTGAGTTCTTCCTTCGCAAGAGAAATAAAGCGAGAGTCCCGATATGAATTAGCCAAGGGCTAAAAGTTTCGATGATACAGATAAAAAAAATTGATTGAAAAGATTTGATTAGAAACAAAAATTACTAATGAAAAGAACGCCTTTGATAGCCCCTGAAATACTCCTGGAAAACCATGGGACCCTCTCAACCCCCTGGACCTCACCTGCAACCCTTGAAACCCCCTGGAATACCCTGAAATACTCTTAGAACCCCGAGTAGGTGAAAAAATCTAATGAATAACACATTCAGTTATTAATAATTGTATTACTGAAGAACAAAAACTGATATAGGTTTGATTTAGATAAGAGGTAAAACATAACAAATAATATCAAAATCTAGTATGGAGAAGTACTCAAGAATAGCTGGTTAAGATATTACAAGATCAAAACAATAGCAGACAAGATTTGACCTTTTTCTTGAAAAAAAAAAGTGCCAACAGGTATCGAACCATTCATTCACAGGCGGCGATGCTTACCACTCAACTGCAGCTCACTATTGTGAATATCATGGCAACAACAGCATGAGGTTCTTCGTTTCCCCAGCTCAGAAAGGGACACATGGCATTTCACAAACATTAAGTCATCTCTATGGGTGTATGGGTTTCATTTCGTGCAGAAGAGCTAAATTTGTTCTTATGTAGAAATTTTCAGATGTTTCGAGAAGAACAAAAACAGATACCATATCACTTTGAGTTATTGGTACGATATTCTTTTAATTTTCGGATAACACATCAAAATGACATCGAGCTATGACAGCACAAATTGTATGATTTGAGACTTGATTTAGATATTGTGGTCTGCCCGGGACCCCCTTGACACTATGAATCCCGCTGGAACCCCTCTGGAACGCCCTTTTGACCCCTTCAAACATAATAACAGCTTTGGATATGCCAGTGTTCAACAATTGGATCATGGATGCATAATGTGATATTTTTTTTTTGTTTTAATGAAGTAACAGTAAACAGTTCTTGTAACTGCGATGTGACTTTGATGTTTGTGGTCGATTTACCAGCAAAGCTTATTTCGTAACAGCAATTTCTTAAAATTAATTTTAAGAATTGTGCAGTTTTCGTGTCATCAGGCATTTCAGGGGGTTTCAGAGGGTTACAGGAGGCGTCCGGTACGCTTCAAGGAGTTTCAGGGTATCTTAAGGGTCGTTTCCTGACGGCCCATATAACCGAGGCGGTAAACGCACGGGTATTCAGCATGACCATGCTGAGGGTGACGGGTTCGATTCCCGGTCGGTCCAGGATCTTTTCGTAATGGAAATTTCCTTGACTTCGTTGGGCATAGAGTATCTTCGTGCCTGTCACACGATATACACATGCAAAATGGTCATTGGCAGAGGAAGCTCTCAGTTAATAACTGTGGAAGTGCTCATAGAACACTAAGCTGAGAAGCAGGCTTTGTCCCAACGAGGACGTTACGCCAAGAAGAGAGAGAAGGGTCGTTTCATGGAATCCCAGGGGGCTTCCGGGGTATTCCAGGGGGGGTGCACCAGAGGGTCTCTGAGACACTTCAGGAAGTCTCAGGGGCATTTTAGAAGGTCTCAAGGGATTTCAGGGGTACCAGGAGATCTCCGAGGCATTCCTTAAGGTCTCATGGGGAGTTTAAGGGGATCTCAGGGAAACTTGTATGTCTTAGGGAATTTTAGAGAGTATTAGGAAGTAGGCGTTTAGGTGGAGGGGTATATGGAGATCACTAGAGCGTTTCAGTGGGACTCAAGGCTAACGGTCTCAAGCGTATATCAGGGCGTCTCAGGAGTTTTCAGGGGATAGAATGGGGTGTTGTAAGGGTCTTAGGGGCGTTGCAGGGGGTCCCAGATGGGGTTTCAGGGAGCTCATGGGTGCTTCAGGTGGTCTCAGGGGGCGTTCCAGGGATACCAGGAGGTCTCCCTTGAACGCTCTTGTAGAAAAAAAACCTAAAATCCCTTGAAACGCCCCCAAAATGCTTTAAAATGCCCAGAAACCTATGAACACTGTGGTGCATAATTGATCGGACGACCGTCGATTTTCATACAAAACGGCCCAAGTTTAAGATGTTGTAACTATGGTTTGCTTTAACGGATTGAGCTCAATCCTAGACACGGCACTATAGATATGCTAAATCTTAGGTATGCGAAGTAGAAAAAGTTTTCGTTCACAGATGCAAAAGTGATTGGACAGCGACACGTGTATAAATCAAAGACGTACCACTGTCCGATCACTTTTGCACATTTAAAACCCCTTGTCACTTGTGAACGAAAAGTTTTTGTACTACGTATACGTAATATGCAGTAAATTTGTAGTTCCGTGTCAGAAATTAGGCACAATCCATCAAAGCTGCAGCATCTCTAGGGCCATTTTGGTATGGAAATTGGCGTTTAACCGATCAATTATACATCACAGTGTAATTCCATTAAAACACCTCTGAAATCCCCGTAATCGATTCGAAATGCCCCAAAAACCCCTTTGAGCATCCTTAAAATTTTCTTGAAATGTCTTGAAACTTCCCTGAAACCTTTATAATCCCCGTTAACAATTTGGAATGCCTCTGATACCCAATGCTGGAATGGGGGTGGAAGCTCAGGTAAAATATTATCTCCTGGGCGCACATTAAAAACACCACCCCCGGCGAAGACTGGCGCTTGAGCCTAGCTATTTAGCACAGTAGTTGGAGGAAATGCCAATGCAGAACCCGTAGCTTCCGGGAAGGTAAGCCCAGCTCCCTGGGTTAGTGGGTTGGTGTCAGGCCCTGCGAGTCAGCCGTAAAAAAGACTAGCACCGGAAAATCAACAAGAGAAGAATGCGAACCGATACCAATGGCGACGACCACAGCGACGAAAAGGGACTTGCGATTGGAAACTCGGTACGTTGAACTGCAGATCTCTCAACTTCATCGGGAGCACCCGCATACTCGCCGATATACTGAAGGATCGCGGGTTCGGAATCGTAGCGCTGCAGGAGGTGTGTTGGACAGGATCTATGGTGCGAACGTTTAGAGGTAATCATACCTTCTACCAGAGCTGCGGCAACACACGCGAGCTGGGAACAGCTTTTATAGTGATTGGCGACATGTAGAGGCGCGTGATCGGTTGGTGGCCGATCGACGAAAGAATGTGCAGGTTGAGGATCAAGGGCCGATTCTTTAACATTAGCATAATAAACGTGCACAGCACTCACTCCGGAAGCACTGATGATGACAAAGACGCATTTTACGCGCAGCTCGAACGCGAGTACGACAGCTGCCCAAACCACGACGTCAAGATCATCATAGGGGATCTAAACGCTCAGGTAGGCCAGGAGGAGGAATTCAGACCGACGATTGGAAAGTTCAGCGCCCACCAGCTGACGAACGAAAATGGCCTACGCCTTATCGATTTCGCCACCTCTAAGAACATGGCCATTCGTAGCACCTTCTTCCAGCACAGCCTCCCGTATCGTTACACCGGGAGATCACTACAACAAATGGAATCGCAAATCGACCACGTTCTGATTGATGGACGGCACTTCTCCGACATTATCGACGTCAGGACCTATCGTGGCGCTAATATCGACTCTGATCACTACCTGGTGATGGTTAAATTGCGCCCAAAACTCTCCGTTATTAACAGTGTACAGTACGCGCGGCCGCCCGGTACAATCTAGGCCGACTGAAGCAACCGGATGTCGCCACCGCATACGCGCAGAATCTCGAGGCAGCGTTGCCGGACGAGGGTGTGCTCGATGTGGCCCCTCTAGAGGACTGCTGGAGTACAGTCAAAGCAGCCATCAACAACGCAGCCGAGAGCACCATCGGGTATGTAGATCGGAGTCGACGAAACGATCGGTTCGACGAGGAGTGCAAAGTGGTTCTGGAGGAGAAGGATGCAGCGCGGGCAGTAATGCTGCAGCATGGAACTCGACTGAATGTGGAGCGATACAGACAGAAGCGGAATCAGCAGACCCGTCTCTTACGGGAAAAAAGCGCCGCCTGGAAGAAGCGGAGTGTGAGGAAATGGAACTGCTGTGCCGTTCACAAGAAACACGTAAGTTCTACCAGAAGTTCAACGCATCCCGCAAAGGCCACGTGCCGCAAGCCGAAATCTGCAGGGATAAGGACGGAAGCCTCCTGACGGACAAACGTGAGGTGATCAAAAGGTGGAAACAGCACTTCGACGAGCACCTGAATGGCGAAGAGAATGTAGGCACGAAGGACCAAGGAAGCGGAGGAAATGACTATGTTGGTGCAGCAGAGGACGGGAACGAACCAACTCCCACGCTGAGGGAAGTTAAGGATGCCATCCACCAGCTCAAAAACAACAAAGCGGCTGGTAAGGACGATATCGCAGCATTGACTCATCAAGATGGGCCCGGAAAAGTTGGCCACCTGTCTGCACCAGTTAGTACTCAAGATCTGGGAAACCGAACAGCTACCGGAGGAGTGGAAGGACTGGAATAACTAATTAATGAGGCATGCGATTTGAATGCGGTCTTCGGCAAAGTTGTAGCTGATAGAGTAGCCTAGAAGTACCAAGGGCCAACTAACTCTCTAGGGAACTTGGGAAAACACCACGGTCGATTGAATGAAAAACATCGTTTTCCCATAGCAATTCCCATACAAACTTTAAAGGGCTTGTGCACTCTCAATATTCAACCAAATGAACTCAAATTTTGGAAGAAGGCATAGAATCTGGTTATGAATCGAATAAGCGTTGTGGAGCAAAAACGATTTTTTGAACCACGCTACATGTAAGTTCTCTCAGGAACGACATTTTCCATTCGTAAACATGTTGAGACACTTGCACGCATCACATGATTGAATTAAGTTATTTTCAAGGCTTATAATGGCATTTTTTTGTAATATCTAAATGGTTCTAGGAATGTTGACTACATCTTCTGTAAATTTGAGAAAATTTCTCCAAAATATTAGGGGGATTCAAATAACAGCGTAAACTGATTATTCTGATTAAACGTCGCGATCACCAAGGCAATCTTTGATTATTTCATTCGAAAAATCATGAAACATTTCAAATAAGCAGAAAATCATGCCTTACGCAGCAATTCAATCTGTTTAGTGAGTACCCCTATTGTTTACCTAACCTATACACGGTATGCGTAGATAAGGTTCTTGATTCGAAGGGTTTCCGTTCGACCTATGAGGAATAAAGAGCCAAGCGTCTCCATTGCACGCATAGTTTTCAAAGTGCTAGTTGTGTTCCTTTCCTACACCTTCTTAGTGCCAGTGTCATCAATCACGTTACGGTTATTTACCCGTTTCCGTTCGTTTTCTATAGGAACACCGGGGGATAATTTCAAAACAATTTACAATCGCAGTAGGCCGATCCACCGATACCGAAGCATGTTGGTTGGCATAGGTTGGCATAGATCGCTGTCTGTTTTCTGGTTGCTTGGTAATTAAGCGACTTGGCGTACTCCGCCGCGCATCGTTCTGCGACAATGAGGATTAACATTGTCATTATTGTCACAGCCAGCCGACGACGCCCGTGTCGTCGTTGTTTGACTCGACTGCGAGCTAGGAGAGAGCTCGGCTAGGCTGGGAGATATTAGAGAAGCATCCGTCTACGGTCTCCCGTATGGTGTTTGACGCGGATCCGAGCGGTGGCCGGGCTGGCAGGGTGGCAGGTGAGAATTGTTTCTCACCACGGGTGATCTCCTACAACAGCTCACAGTCAGTAGCGCACTTCGGCTTGGTTCAGTGAGTGTGGGGCAGTTGGGTAAAATGCGCTTTTTATAGTTACACTGCGGCAAATTCTGAAGCTGCTGAAAGTAGTTTAAGTTCATGGATGATCATGGGACTGAGTTGTTGTAGAGTGTTCCCACCAACTTTTTAAAGAAAAGACCAACCTTTCACCCCGATTCCTCCGCGCTGGTACTTGCTTCGAGATTGATGTAAAGCAGACTCTCGTTTTTACACACAGCAAACTTGGCTTATCTGCTCCACCTAAGGAGGGGGTACGACTCTCTTCATTATTATATCACGACGAGCAGCGCGTTTATTTGATGGCTTAATCTGCCGGCGGCCTTGGCGTCGCAGCCAGTCGGGTGACTTGGGAAAGCACTTAGGTGTAGGTAATACATACTACTGGCTGACTTGTTATGGGACGAGACGAGGCGTCCGCCCCGTCGTCGTAGCAATGGGACGCCAGGAGTTCGTTAGGAGAGAAATTCGAAGAGATACTTATGGCAAGAATGAAAATAGACTGTTGATATTTATGGGAGCCATTATTGCGGGGCACTTCACATTTTTTCTGCGGTCGTTAGAAACGGATATGCTGCCCAGTTCGTACGACTGAAAACAGCTACCGGTTTCTGTTTTAGTACAATGTTGAGGTAAATCTCATACAAGTTCTTCTCTTCAGTGAGATTATAAAGAACTTAACAAAAATTTTAACTCTTTCAAACGAACCTACTAGTCCACCACTCACGTCGCAAGGTGTCAAGCTTTGAATCGAAGATCTTCCAAGTGAATGGAAACGAAATGCATATTCACTCAGTTTTTCGCGACCTCGACACTTCACCACCATTCAGGATTGCACACTTGCAGCAAAAAACATAGCATAATTGGCTCATTCTCGCCGTTGCTCTTCACAGGGATGTACGCTGGCTACACATGGCAAGGCTCATGCTCATGGGTGTGTTTTGAGTGGCCTGCCTGTGGAATGCACTTCCAAGCTGACAAAAGCCATGACGGTTTTTTGGCCCGGTGCCAGAGCAAGCTCAATCGGGTGATCCAGACGGTCGGTCGGTTGGTCGGTGGTCAGAGCACAGTGGTTCGAAATGAAGATCGATTCGGAGAAAAATGGTTCGCATGTAGAAGGTGCTAGCATCAATCCCTGTACAACCCCATCCCTTCCTTATACATTGGACACTGAAACCTCTTTTTATATCATTGGCAGGGGTGCATTAATTGAAAAAGGCATAAAAAGGAAAAATTAATGCATAAATTAAGTTTGGGCCTTAATGAGGGAATTAAGTTTGCGAGAACAGCTGGGTGTGAGCATTTGAGATGAGGCAAGGAGGTTTCCATAAAGTATCTAGAGAGCTCTCAAACAATATGATTCCAAGAGGCTTCATTAGGTGAAAGTGAAGAGATGCTCTGTGGCTGGTGTTGTGACGACGCGCACACACAGTGGGGTGTTTGACCAATCTTGTTGGTTGAAAATGGAGTCGCAGAACTTTTGATAACGCCTGGAAATCCATAAAATATGCCGAAAATCTAAAATTTTTGAAGGGCTTGTAACTTATAATCTTAAAACCAGGGACAGGGACAGGGAAACAAGGCTCTTTCCGCTATATCTCAGTCAAATTCATACCAATCAACTTGAATTTTTGTACATAGATCTTGTTCACATCTTGTTTCAGGGGTCCCAAGGGGTTTCAACGGGGTGCCAAGAGATCTCAGGGGTGTATCAAGGGGGTACCAGAAGGTGTGAGAGGCGTTTCAAGGGGCTTTCGGGGCCCTCTCAGGGCTTAAGAGGATTCCAGGGGATCTCATGGGCGTTTTATGGAGTCTCGGGAGGATTCTAGGGGCCTCAATGACGCATCAAGGGGTCACAGGTGATTCCAGAGGATTTCCACCGGATCTCAGGAGCGTTCCAGGTGGTTTCAGGGTTGTTTGAGGGGGAACCTGGAGCTAACAGGGGCGTTTAAGTTGTCGCAAAGGGCCCAGGGGGCTCCAAGGGGTCTCAGCAGAGGCGATTTATGAAGTCTTAGGGGTCTCCAGTTAGCCTAATGGTTAAGGCTATAGATCACCAATCCGGAGACGGCAGGTTTGATTCCCGTTCCAGTCGGGAACATTTTCTCGACTCCCTGGTGGCATTGTCCTTGCCTCACAATAAACAAATTTATGCAATGGCAGGCAAAGAAAGCCCTTTAATTAATAACTGTGGAAATGCTTAAAGAACACAAAGTTGAATAGAGACAGGCTAAATTCCAGTTGGAACATAGAGCCATAAAGAAGAAGAAGGAGAATGAGGATTTAAAGCGGTTTCATAACCCCCTAAAGGTTTCAGTAGCGTGGTTCGGGGGCGCTTCTGGAACTCCCAGGGTGTTTCAGGCAGTGAGTCGTACAGTACTTTTTACCGCTATCGTCGAAGTGCTTTTACCGTCATGGCCAATGTTTCATTCTACCATCACCTGAAGTACCTTGAAATGTCCCAGAAACCTCCGTAATCCCATTGAAACGCCCTTGAAATCGTCATAATCGATTTGAAATGCCAGAAATTTCCCCTGAAAGCCTGGATTGCCTTTGAAAGGCTCTAGAAATCTCGTGAATCGCATCGAAAAACCCTCTTGAAGCGCCCCTGAAATGCCATCAAACGCTCATAAAACCTCTAGGAGCGCTCTTAACACGTTCCTAAAACTCCATAAAAACGCCCCTGAAACCCCGTTAATACTATTGATACGCCCCTGAAATCAAGGTAAATCCATTAAAACGTCAACGAAACCTAATGGAACGCCGTTGAAGGCTTCTGAAAACCCCAGAAACAACCCCCTGAAACGCCCCTGAACCCCCTTTTCATTAAAGCACTGAGAAAAGACGTCTATCTTTGCTTTCTGACTTTTGTAAAACTTTGCAACGGTCATATCAGAGTATGTCGTTATGCTCCCGTTGCGTGGCGCCCAGCGTCCCATCACTTACATTGTTGTGTTATCATTTTTATTTCCAGTGACTTTCCCACTCAAAAACTTGTTTCGATACCATGATGGCGCTTTCTGAAGAAATATTTCACTAGCGCACCTCTAAATTTTCCTATTCAGATTCTGAGCTGTGTTTACTTAAACAACAAGATGTTTATGATTATTTCACTAATCCAGCAACAAAATTTGAGCAACCCAATGATAATTAGTTTTATTATTTTCAATAAGAAACAAGTTGAATAAGAATTCATTTAATAGTCTCCAAGTAAAACCAACACATTCTCTTGGTAAAACTATACTAGGGTGCACACTTGGTGACACTAGCGCCAAAAGGTAAAACAACGGCAAATTTGTACCCCAATTCTAAATTTGACAGCGCCGCGTAATGGCCACATTCCCAGTTATTTCAAAACAACCGTTGCAATGCTTTACACAACTGCACGACATGAGCTTGGACGTCTGTTCTCTGTGCCAGATTGGACAATTATTAGTGGATTTACAGCGATTCTAGTAGAATGCATTATTAGCTGTTAGTAATAGACTTTTCTTCACTTGTCACTTGTCACTCCTAACTATTCTCTTTTAACTTGTCACTTCTCACTCCTCACTCAATCGCATTTCTCACTACTCACCCATGACTTTTCAATGCGCACTCCGCGCCGTTTGTTTTTAACTCAATCCTTACCCCTCACTCTTCATTGCTCACTCCTCATTATGCACTCTTCATTCCTAAATTCTCACTCCTCACTACTTCACTGCTCATTCCTCACGGCTCACTTGTCACTTCTTACCGCTAGCTCCTCTTTTCTCATTCCTCACTACTTATTCTTACGCCTCACTCTGCATTGCTTAAATTTCACTCCTCACTTTTCACGTCTAATCCTCCACTCCTTATTCTCCACTTTTTGGTGTCATCTCTCTCACTCCTCACTTTAATCTCTCTCCGCTGATCTTTCGAAACTGGTCTCTGCTCACCCCTTGCTGCTCACTTCTCACTTCCTACTGAATCGCATTCATCACTCCATACTTTTCAATTTGCACTCCTCAATGGTTGCTTTTCACTCACTTTTCGTCTCTCACTCTTTACTGCTCCATCTTCATTTTTCACTTCTCACTCTTTAGTAATTCACTGCCCATTTCATACGGTTCACTTCTAACTATTCGTTGTTCACTCATCACTACCTCAAACCTCACAGCTTCAAACTCCTTACTGTTTACAGTTCCTTACCGATTTTGGCAACAACTTCTTACAGATTTTGGCAACACCCGTTTCGTCTTAAATTGTTGGCCTAACTTTTGAAAAAAAAAATCAAAATTAATCAAGTTTTCCAAAAACGACAATTTTTTAAATCATTACGTAATTTATTATGGACCCCCAATCGGACTGGAAAAAGGAACAACCAACAGCCACACATCAACATCCCGTGCTCATCATTCCACCATGATAGAGTAGATTGTGAAAGCAGCGCAACGACAACCAGTTCGATATAGTTGAATTAGAATAGAATACATTTAGGTGCTGTACAAAGTACAGCTTCCAATTAGAATCGCTCACGCAGTGTCCTCAGAGCTGTAAATTAGGTTTAGTGATTGAAGGATAAAAAAAATAACGCATAAAAGTTAAAAATAAATCAAATTATTTTTTTACCGGTTTTGGCAACACCCCATTTTGGCAACATAAAATCCACCTCGTGTTGCCAAAATCGGTAAGAAAGTATTCCTCACTGCTCACTTCTTACTTCTCACCTTACAGCGTTTACTTTCCATTTTCCACTGCTCATTTCTCACTACATACTTCGTACTCCTCAATGCTTACTTCGAACTAATCATTTCTCACTTTTCACTGTTCAATACTGTGTAATTGCTGCTCACTCCTACAACTCACTCTTAATTCCTCACTTATGACTCCCCAGCAAACACAAAGTCATGCATGATGTTGACTAGCATGCTAAAGTGAAGGCCATATGCCTATATGTTTCCACTTAACCACGTTTAAAGTGTAAGCACATCGCCTCCACTTTAGCATCCTATTCAACATCATAAGCGATAATGTGTTTGCAGGGTCCTCTCTGCTTCACACACCTCACTTCTCACTCTTTATTGTCAACTACTTAACATTCACGCCTCACTCATCACTCCGCACTGTTCCCTTCCCACACTCTTCACTGTTTACTCCCCACAGCTTACTCGAACTTCTCACGCTTCATTGTTCACTCCACACTCCTCACTCCTCATTTTGCATACTACTTTTTCCACCCTTTTTTATGTGGGACAGCTTTTCATGCGTATAGATTGCTGCTGCTTAAAAAATCAACAAAGGACCGCTTACGATGATAAAATTTGACATGGGATAATTTTACTGCCGTTCTGCGCATAGTTGTCCCATAGGACTTTTTGACGATTTTGACTTTCTTGCACCATTTTTTTACAACAAAACGTAGAAATGTATAACACAGCGTCAGAGAGTAAAAAATTCGAAAATACAAAATGAAAATTTACATTCTCATTTTTTCATTCGTGCTTCGCCACATTCATTGTCAGCTGAATGCCTCTCTTTTTTCATTCAATTCCCTGTCATGAGTATTTTCTTGCACATCGTAAAATAATCAATTTCTGTTAACAAACGCAAAGTTTGACTAAATGAACAAATGGAACAGATGGATAGTATTCCAATTAATTACTATACCCAAGTTTTGTTATGATTTGAAGTTCAATCGGGAGTTATGGTCTAGTTTTGTTTCTCAGTGAAAATTGTCAGTGACAGAAAAACGAATGAACAAGTGAAAAAATTCATTCACCAAAATGAATTTTATTTTGATCTCTCAGTTGAGAATCTTCGAAAATCATCATGAATTTCACTCATTGAAAATGAATATTTTAAACTCTGACAGCGTAATAAAATATCTCAGCATATTGCTCAATCTCAATTACTACTACAGCCAGGAATCAAACGGATAGCATTCTTCAAGTAGCGAGCAGTGAAGTGATGTAGCATGAAAATCCAGAATACTGAGAATGTTAACACTTGACAGTTTGGATCCCATGCATTTGAATGATTTGAACCATTTGAACCAATGAAATGATGTATCCATGCCAACGAGCACAATGTTGTCATGACCAGCCACTGGGGTCAGAGCGTCAGAGCGTTTGAATCGATCTCAGCAGGTATTAGTTTTATAAATACTGCATCTTTTCATTGTTGTCTACAGAAAGAACACTACCCGTCAGATCCAAGACTTAAATGCTTTAATTCTAGTTATACAAAGTTCACTCGCTTACCCGTTCACTCTTTCATTAAATTATTAACTCACTACCGTTTGAGGGGCTTATTTCAGACTATTTCAGGAACATTTCAAGGGCATTCCGTCAGTCTTCGATGACGTTTTAATGAGATTGCGGGGAATTAAGTGGCATTTCAATACCATTATGGGGGTTTCAGGAGCGTTTCAAGGCATTACAGAGTCTATTCAAAGAGTATCAGGGAGTTTTAGGAACGTTTTAAGGGCGTTCTTTGAGTTCTTGTACCGACTTTTCAAACCCTCTAACAGGGCTGAAAATCGTCGCCGTACGACCAAAAAAGTCGACGACGAGAACGAAAACTAGATCGTCATCGTTGCTCGTTCCACATCGGATGACTCATTCAAGTCAGCGAATCGTCGTGAAGGGCTTGCGTCGTGACGAAAACAAAATCTTCATTCGCTTTGTTTCGCTTTTCGTCCAAGTGCATCTAGCCGACGGAGTCAATGTTGCCACCAGCAACACACAAAAAAAAAGATTTAAATAAAAAAATAATTTCCCCTGGAATCAAACAACAAACCTCTAGATTGCCAATCCAGCACTCTTACCAACTGAGCTAATGAGGATTCACATTACCGTAAGTGCCGAAACGCCAATAAAAGCTAATCCCAGTTGGCGTTCGTTTGGCCCGTCGTCGCTCATTTCCAGGGAACAAAGCGGACGACGGAAAAGTTAGTGGGTGACTATTTATGATTGAGCTTCGTCGTGACGCCCGCAGTCGGCGACGAAAAGGCTAATCGTCACCGTTGTTTTTTCGGACGAAGATTGTTTTATTGTTATCTTCACGCAGTGGTGACGAGAAGGACGGATGTCAACCCTGCCCTCTAAGCAGAATACCCTCTTCGAATGAGTGTAATCAGTTTCGTACCTTTTAATTTCGCCCTATTTTGCTTTTGCAAAATAGGGCGGAATTGAAAGGTACGAAACTGATTACACTCATTCGAAGCGTTCTTTGAGGTTTTGAGAACAGCGGCATTTCGAATTGATTATGATGATTGTAAGGGCGTTTCAATGGAACTACGGAGGCGTTAGGGGCTTTTCGATGCGTTTCAGGTCAGGGTAGTATCAGGGGGTTTAAGAAGAGTTTCTAGGGTTTTTGTGATGGGGTCTCTGAAAATCACGTGAAACTTCCTGAAATGCCTCCGAAACCTCTCTAGAACCCCCTCGGATCCCTTGTAACGCCCCTGAAGCCCTCCGAAAAACCCGAAAACGCTTGTGTAGCTAACCCCGTCGGAAAATCCTCTTTAACTGTCTGCAATGCCTGCGAAACCCCCAACTCCAGCTTGATTAACTCATCTCCGGCTGCAACCGGCTGTAACTTTTCAATTTTCAAAATTTTATCATATTTTTTCAGAGGATTTTCAAATATGTCTTCTCTTTAGAACAATTGGTCACCTGGTTCTGGAGATATTCTGATGGCCAACAAGATAGAGTTAGGAAAACATTATATGTTACACATTAATTCACATCTGTTTCATGAATAGTGATCGTCATAGGTCTTTCCGAGGTAATATGACCACTTCCGGAGTCCGGGTAAGTTCCTTCGGAACCGGATTCAGGCATTGTATAAAGTTGTAAAAGAAAGTGAAACGACACATCAATTCACATCTACTATCTGTGAGATTTCAAACGGTCACCTTCTCAGCACTCCCGGTCCGCCTTTCGATTCCAAGGGAGCGTCCATAAACGACGTAGCTTATTTGTTGACGATTTTCGGCACTGCCCTCTCCTCCCGTAGCCTATTTTCCCATATTTACATGGAACGTAGATAAATCAAGGACTCTCCATTCCCTCCTAAAATTCTACGTCATTTATGGATGCTCTCTAAATTCCTCCGGATTCCCGGTAGGCTACTCCGAAACCGGTTTACATTGGTGAAACCGGTTCACATTGGTGAAAACATGTATTACGACATATTAATAACATCTACTATCTGTGAGATTTCTAACAATGACATTCTCAGCACTGTCAGATATCATGTGACCAACTGCGAAAACCGAATAGATTCCTCAGGAATTTCTCTAGAATTCCAATCAAGGATTTCTACTGGAAAAACTTGTAATTAGAAGGCACGAAATGTTGCTATTTGACATATTGAGAGATGTAATTTGTGAAAAAAAAAATCGCGTTCTGGTGGGATTTGAACCCACGACTCCGTATGCGCTAGACCGGCGCTTTAACCAGCTAAGCCACAGAACAAGTAAAGATTCTGCGGAATAGAAAGCCAAACTGATTCCGAAGCAGCACAGTGAACACTCCTATTCCACAAACTCATCTCCAAGGAGTCAAATTTCGTTCGTTTGAAATAAAAATATTCATGTTTATTCGGTAAAGTGATAAAAATTTAAAACTAAAATTTTAATTTTTAAAACTAACTCTATTACATATTGATTTCTGCAATACCAACTGAGGAGCCCCCCGTTCCACCATCGAGAACATACTTAAACAAAAACTCACAAGTTCGAGCTGCCACTCCAAACAAGATTTCCTCCTGCAAAAAAAAACATGTTTCACCAGAAGTTTCCTCGAAATCCCGTTGTTTTCGGGAGTGTATGTTATCTACATGGTGTTGGCATTGGAAATGCCACGCGGTGGTGGTTTTTTCAGCAAATTTAATGGAAAAACAAATATTTCCGCCAACCAGCCGCAAAAAAAAACAAAAAAATTTACATTTGTTGCTAACATAACCTGTCAGAAGATGCATGTTTGTTTCAAACATGGCTTCCATTCGTTTCAAATGTGACGTTCGATTTGCTTCAAACAGTTTTATTTTTGTTGCCTGAACAAATTGACAATTTATTTGAATTTTCCTAGAATATTTTTGATTTTACCATATTTTTTTCTGCGTGTCTCTTTCGGCTTAGATGTCAATCCACAACACACTGCCCACTAACTACAAGTGAGAGCGAATTATTTTTATGAACGCTTACTCTCGCACTCTCCGGGCGTTCTTTCAGGGATCTCTAAAGAAGCTCTATCAAGGATTCCTACAGCAGTTCCTTCTAGGATCCCTCCCGGAATTTCTTCAAGGACCCCTGCTCTAGTAAGTTAAGAGATTCTTCTTGGTATTCTTTAGGAATGCCTTATGGAGACCTTTTAAAGATTATTTCAGGAGTTCTTTTAGGGATTTCTCTAGGAGTACCTTCGGGGGTTCCTGCTGTATAATAGTTTTTTCAGCAATTGCTCCAGAAGTTCCAGGAGAATTCAGGGATGCCTCCAGGTGTTTCATCAGGGATTCCTGCAGAAGTTCCCTCAGGTTTTCTTCAAGACGTTCCTCCAGAAGATCCTTCAGGAATTGCTACAGTAGGTCCATTAAAAATTATTCTAGGAGTTCCTCCAGGGTTTCCTTCTGAGGTTTCATCAGGAGTTCCTACGAAAGTTCCTGCAACTGTGAATGTGTGCTGCTTGATATGCAAATTTTACATTGATCTCTTAGATATTTTACCTTAAATGATATGGATGCGCAAAACATGATGATGTGTGCTGAAACAGTGGCATAGAAAGTAAGTGGAGGAATACTTCCTCCCAGCTCTCAACCACGCGCTCAATGGAGACGCATGGTTGTTTATTCCGAGTCGTCTTCGAATTTCGCTTCCATTTCATCAATCCATTTGATAAATTCACGCTCTGATTAGCCACCGTTGGCGAAAACAAATTTAATGGATCTCAGCAGCAGTTTTGCGAAATTTACCATCATCGTCGTCGTCAAATGTATCAAAAAGATTTACCTAATGGAACTCGGAAGATTAACTCCGTCTCTCATCATTATATAGTCTCAATCTTTGTGGAAAAAATCCCCACACGCACGCCACCGCAGGAACCATTGCTGTGGGGGCTTGCCGATTTATTTCAAAAACCCACACACAAAAAAAAAGTTTATAAATATCGGACGCGGATGATGGAATTTGACGCCGGAATTTATTACGACGCATCGCTTTCTATACGAGTCGTTGCAATTCGATCATCGACAATTTTTTTTTCTACGGACGATATTCTGATGGCTACTCTGGTGTGGTTTACCTCCACGCAAGTGCGTGGCGTTGGTAGTGCTGTTTCGCGATCGATAGATCGGAGCTCCAATGTTTAAATTGGCATCAAATGTGCGAGTCGAATATAACGACCGGATGAGCGTAGTATTGAGGAACGTGGTTTTTTCCATACCACGGCGTCTAGCATAAATCTAAACACCAAGCTGAATTCCTGGACGTAAACCATTTTATAGCGTTCACTGGATGGATGGAATCCATCAACAGTTGACGAGAAGGTAGAAGCAGGTGGTTCTGACACCTCCATTGTTTCATTTTCATTTATTTAACATCAAATTCATGATAATACTGAATCAACAATTTGCCGCCATAATACTCGATTTGCAGCTGCAGCTCTCCAACGTCGGTCACGCCCAACACTCGCCAGATCACGCTCCACCTGGTCCGCCCATCGAGCTCTCTGCGCTCCACGCCTTCTTGTACCAACCGGATGGTTAGCAAACACCAACTTTGCAGGGTTGTTGTCCGGCATTCTTGCAACATGCCCTGCCCATCGTATCCTTCCGGCTTTGGCCACCTTCTGGATGCTGGGTTCGCCGTAAAGTGCAGCGAGCTCGTGGTTCATCCTTCTCCGCCACACACTGTTCTCCTGCACGCCGCCGAAAATCGTCCTTAGCACACGTCGCTCGAAAACTCTGAGTGCTTGCAAGTCCTCCTCGAGCATCGTCCATGTTTCGTGTCCGCAGAGAACCACCGGTCTTTTTAGCGTCTTGTATCATGTACACATTTGGTGCGGGGGTGAATCTTTTTTGACCGCAGTTTCTTGTGGAGCCCGTAGTAGGCACGACTTCCACTGATGATGCACCTTCGTATTTCACGGCTCACGTTATTGTCAGCCGTTAGCAAGGAACCGAGGTAGATAAATTCTTCTACCAACTCAAAAGTATCCCCGTCTATCGTAACATTGCTGCACTTTCCAGCAGACACTTCGTATTAGCCGCATTTACCACCAGTACGACCTTTGCTGCTTCACGTTTCAGGCGGGTGTACAGCTCTGCCACCGTTCCAAATGTTCTAGCATGTCATCCGCAAAACAAACAAATTGGCCGGATTTCGTGAAGATCGTACCCCAGCTGTTGAGTCCGGCTCGTCGCATAACACCTTCCAGGGCGATTTTGAATAGTAGGCAGGAAAGTCCATCACCTTGTCGTAGTCCCCGTCGAGATTCGAATGAACTGGATAGTTCACCCGAAATCCTTACGTTGCTCTTATCAGTCTGGAAAGCTTCCCGGGAAAGCTGTTCTCGTCTATGATTTTCCATAGCTTTGTGCGGTCGATACTGTCGTAGTCGTATGCCGCTTTGAAGTCGATGAACAGGTGGTGCGCTGGGACCTGGTATTCACGGCATTTCTGGAGGATTTGCCGTACGGTGAAGATCTGGTCCGTTGTCGACCGGCCGTCGATGAAACCGGCTTGGTAACTTCCCACGAACTCATTTACTTTATATGTAAGGCGACGGAAGATGATCTGGGATAGCACTTTGTAGGCAGCATCCAAAATGGTGATCGCTCAAAAGTTCTCACACATTAACTTGTCGCCTTTTTTATGGATGGGACAGATTATCCTCGCCTTCCTTCCTGTTCGGTTTCCCAGATCATGGCTACTAACTGGTGCAGACAGTTCGCCAACTTTTCCGGACCCATCTTGATCTTCTCTTGTTGATTTTTCGGTGCTAGTCGTTTCTACGGCTGGCTCGCAGGGCCTGACACCAACCTACTAACCCAGGGAGCTGGGCTTACCTTCCCGGAAGCTACGGGTTCTGCATTGGCATTTCCTCCAACTACAGTGCTAAATAGCTAGGCTCAAGCGCCAGTCATCGCCGGGGGTGGTGTTTTTAATGGGCGCCCAGGAAAAAATATTTTACCTGAGCTTCCATCCCCATACCACGTTGACCCAATACACACTGAGAAATGTTCATTGTCAGATGTATACCACACACCTGGGCACTTCTGACACACTTTCTAATTTTGAACCAACTCAATCATCTATATTTCAAAGTTGGCTGTGTCCATGGTTATCCGAGTAGGTGTAAAAATCTGATTAATAGCATATTCAGTTATTATTGATTGAATTATTGAATGAGCATGAGCATACACGTACACGTCGTAGTTGCTACTCCGTGATTGACCTGAGATAGCGAAATTGCACAGAGAACCAATAGGCTTGGGGCTTGGGATTTGCCACCATCCTCAATGTACATGTTTCGAGAACTCAAACTTTATTGGATCAATAACAGTGCTGGCCACGTCCTTACGGTCTACCGGGGAAGGAAAGGAATGTTAGTTTGACAACCGTTGCTATTAGAGGTTGTATGTACTACTGGATGCTCCACAGTTGTCACGGGAAGGAGTTTTGTTAGTAGGGAGGGTTTGATAGTTGCATAGATCAAGGATACACTTTGGTAAGCGATGTGATTCATGCAACCGTAATAGTATACATACAAATGTGTCACCTCACAAAGTGGAAGAATGGTGAGACCATTGAAATTTAGGAATGAAAATTATTTTGCGTCACCTCGCAATTGAGAGGACTGGTGAACCAATATGCTGCTTGCCATGAAATCGATATATTAAAACAAAGCATTGTGCCGACGGACCGCACAAATTTGGCAAAATAACAGACGCCTAATTACAAAAATACAGGAGAATTTAATGAAAATTAAACAAAATTAATGAAAAATTTGGCCGACGCTTGAAGTGACGAGCTTTGCAGATCTTGTTGAGTAAATATATGAAGGATGATTTTAAACTTATAGATACATAAAAAATGAACATACATGCGTGTATTGATTTTGTTTTCGTACGAGACAATAGCGAACGCGATCGATAACGCGATCGATAATGCGATCCACCACAATATTAGTCCATTCCACACAGGAATAAACTGAACGCGATGCCTAGTTAAGCTTATGTTTACTGAAGAAAGTATCGTAGGATCATGATTCACTTCGATCATATAACTTTTTGATTTTGAATCATGAAGACTTCTGCGCTATTGTTTGCTACACGCGGAAAGCAAATAATGGATCATCCACGTCAGATGACCGGTAAATTTTTATACCAAAACGTGATCTAGGCTGCAAAAAAAGTCAGCGCCGTTACTTGAAGTGACGGACTATACAAAGTGTGCTTTAGAGAATACAAAAAAGAGTCTACGACTGTCTTAGTCATGTTATTTTACAACGAACATTCACAATAAAATAATAGCATGGAACGAGCTCACCCATCTATGTGTCTACATCGCTAGCTGTCTATGTATCTCGACGTCGAACAAAGCATAAAAACAAGCGCGCACTAATTTGGATTATTAGCTGCAAAGCTATCGCACAACTTTGATCTTTCCCAACTAACAATTGCAAGTCACAAACAAGCAAGCTTGCTGAATTGTTGCTTAATAATGGTAATGATAGCTGAACTAAAATTATGCTCTACACATAACTGTTTAAATGATTTTTCAATTGAGAAAGCAGTCAATGTTCGACTTTCCTCATCGGTATCAACTATGATAAATTAAAACACTTTTCAAACGTTTAACAAGAAATTTATTCGACAAGCATTGATTCCTTAACAACATAGTTTAATAAAACAATATCTATAATAGTTTAATAAACAATATCTTCAATAAGGACCAACACTTTTTGGCCGCATTCGATACAAGTTTTCTCACCGTGCGATAAAAATACTGACAGCGAAATCAGAATTGAAAACACGTGTTTTGGGCTGAACAGTTGTTGAAGTATAAGGCGTTGTTCAGTTGATTACAACGTGCTGTGCTAATTCACCACTGCTGAACACAAGTTCAGGAGTGACCATTATTGAGTCATGGGAAGATTATGTTTTGCTTTGGGTGCTGCACCTCACCATCTCTAGGATGGCGCAGATAGGAAAGCATGCGGCTGGCAATCGACAGGTCTCGAGTTCTAATCCGGATTTAGGTAATTTTATATGTAACTCTTATTTCACAATAGTTGTTCTCATAATAATAATAATAATTACTCTCGTGAGAGTTCAAAATTTTTGCATTTTATTTATTTTCAGTCATTTTTTCCAAAGCTGAATAACAACTTTCCTGTACATTTGTAAAACGTTTTGAAGAACAAAAAATTAAGTTGGTGCACAACATGATGCTTTATAACTTCTCCAAATTTGTGTGAACAAAACCCGAACATAGGTTGTACGTGAAAATAATTCAAATGTTATTCAACATTATGTTGAATTAATTCGTCATAATGGTGTTTGTTAAATGAGTGGTTGTTAGTTGGGTTGGCTTCCACACGATCGAACCACCCTAACGAAGCTAATTTCATCTCTTACACACGCGTGCCATAAACTAGCTGTATGTAATGTATCCTTACATTTGCACCTACGCGAGTGCTTTCCACAGACCGACGATACGATGCCGAATCGAAAAAAGCGGCGTTTTTCTGCTTTAAAATTGATTGAATTACTGAAGGGCAAAAACTGATATTGGTTTGACTGATGTAAGAGGTAAAAGATCAGAAATAATAGTAAAATCTAATAGGGTGAACTACTCAATAATAGCTCGTTAAGATATTACAAGATCAAAACAATAGCAGACAAGATTTGACGCCTTTTTTCTTGAAAAAATTAAAAAAAAGCCAACATCCAGCATCAAACATTCGACCTTAGGATTCACAGGCGGTGATGCTTACCACTCTACCACAGACAAACAGACGTAACACTCTAGTAATTCCCATCGTACACCGATTTAACGATCAATTATAAAATTTGATAGTTGGCCAACTGTCCATCCGCGGCGCTCTTATCGTTTTTGTTTGAGTTTTTGTTTAGTGAGCAATACCGCCATCTAGGTCATGGTTGGCCAAACTCGGCCCGTTTAACATTGGGCGAACATGTTTCCGGGACTATGATTTGAATCGCAAAATCCCAAGTAACACCGAAAACATAATCAGAAGTCTTAAACTAATCATTTTGTCGTATAACAGTTGTTTCAAAGTTTTTCAAAACAAATGTTGTCTTGTATTAGTCATATTCATGATTCTAAAAACTAGTCTTCAATGATCTCTTATTAAAAAGTCGTATTTGAGTAAATATTTTGTCTTTTCAAACAAATCTGACATGTTGATATCAATTTTGTTGGATATGTTCTAATAACGTTTATTTTGCCGCAATATGACAAGTCTGATCAAGTTTTATATTTGTATTAATATGTTCATCAAACACATTCTCGGTAGGGACTTTCGGTTCTTCAGATTTGTGCTCACGAAAATTCGAGCTGTGGCTTCGTCATATCTTTACGTTTCGCTAATAAATGCAAATACATTACAACACTCCAATTTATTGGGTTTTACATTACAACGTATTTCCTGTATTGCACGCGAACTTTCAATAGATTCTTCTCTATACTACTGCTGTCCAACTTACCCGATTATTGTAATAAATATTTTTCAGCTCACATTTATATTTTACGACATAAAATGGCTTGAGTCTTCCTAAAATAGTTTCTTTAAAGACCACTTCAGACCACTTACGTCAACTCGTAGCACTATCAGGAGGATTTGGTTTGCTATTTATAATAATGGTATAAGTTTGCTACTATTTAATGGGGTCAATAGTGACGTAGATCGAAACTTCCTTGAATTTCTTCATGCCTACCACACGATAAACAAAAAGCCCCTCTACAGCTCAACAGACTCAATATGTTTGATAAGTCGTATTAGAGTAATATTTTCAGTCTTACTTCCAATACTTGTTTTGGTTAAGTTCTGGCGAAACATAATATGTTTCATTTGTTCTTATGAAGTCATATTCAGGGTTTCTACAGTATGTATGCAAACATGTGTAACATGATAACATGTTCGGTATGTTTCATAAGTCATATATGAGTAACATTTTTAGTCTGTCTTTCAATACTTGTTTTCAATGAAGTTTTTGTTAAACATAATATGTTTTGTTTGTTTACATTAAGTCATATCCAGGTTTTTTCAATAAGTAAACAAACATATGTAACAAAAACTAAATTCATAATTTTTAACTAGGCTATGTTACACTACCGATCATAAAAATGTCGATATGATGTTAAATATGTAATAAATTAAGAATAAAAACTATACTTTTACCGTGCCAATGCTCTACAATTTTGATTGTATTAATTAATAAAATTTCAATTGGCTCGACGGCATACATCAATTTTATCATCCTGGAAAAACTAGTAGTGTATCATTTTTCTAGATGGAAATTCTTATCGACTTTCACCGCATTTTTTATATGAAAAATTACCCATTTTACGAACCGACAACAATGTTGATAATGATATTGATTTTCACGAGGTAGTGACACCACCTCCTGTCAATTTTCGTTTATAAAATCAGCCCAAAAATGTGAAATATATTTTCTTCTTCTTCTGACGTTGTCAACACTGGACCAAAGCCTGCTTCTCAGCTTAGTGTTAGTCTACGAGCACTTCCACAGTTATTTATTTAGAGCTTCCTCTGCCAATATCAATTTTGCATGTGTATGTCACTTTAAAATTTCTTCATTCATATCCATATAAATTGTGATGGCTATATGTATGACATTGTAAAAAGAATATTCTCTATTAACATTTACAAATTTTCCAGATTGGTTACCATTAAACTAATTTCTAATCATATCTCAAATCATTTAGCATCCCGTGTCCAAGTATGCCATTTATTTTTTCATTAATACTTTTAATATTTATAAAATATCCAGTCAAATATCCCATTTTTATCCATGATGTATGATTTTTTTGCACGAATTAGAAATATTATTTTGGAAAACAAAGCACTTTAGGTTACACATGCTCAAGTAAAACGATAGGTTTAATTTGTTTTATTTTATTATCCTTCAAATATACGTGTTTATAAGGCGCATTAAATTTATCGAAGTACAAATGCCTATTTCAGCAGAAAAAATGACTCGCACCACAATTTCTGGTCATAGAAAGCCAATTTTAAGTTGAAATAGTTTAGCTATATTTTGCACTTGAATAGTTTTTTTTTGACATTTTGAAACATAGTTGAATACGGTTATGCAACAAACATTGATTACGCTTTAGAAAAGAAACTTAATTTTCATCCTCAATTAGAAAAAGAAGACGTGTAGTTTGTTTATTGAAAGTTGTCAGAATTATGTACTGTAAAACATACTAAGAAACATTATTAAGTTTGCTTTGATTCATATAGAACATGATTATAACATCACAAATATATTGCCGAAGCTCCACCTTCTGCGCTTTTTCGGTCATATATCTGTCTGAAAAACGGTTTTATTGCTATGAACCAAAACACAGTAACTGGTCATATTGGAGTCGAAATAATTCCTATAGAACATGTTGTGTTACTTGGGATGTTCGAAGAGTTACGTCTGTTTGTCTGTGACTCTACTGTGGCTCGCTGTTGTAAATAACATGATATTAAAAGCATGAGGTTCTTCGTTTCCACAGCTCAGAAAAGGGCACATGGCATTTCACTAACATTATGCCATCTCTATGGGTGTATCCCAAGCAGCACACTTTGTTACAACTAAATCACGGTAATTTCTATGCGACAAATGCAAAAGCCGATTCTATACGACTGCAACATCGATTCCCACAGCAGGGGGTGGAGCCTGTGCAACATGTTGTTCGTTGCACGAGAGATTAGATGGTAACCAAAGTGTAATGTAGTTTGTTTACACTGCAATGGAAAAATAAATGCAAAGTTGCATTGCTTGTTTCGACATAACAGTTATGGAAAACGATGATGATGGATTCACCAAAGCATGCCAATGGCGATTGAATAAAGTGTCTCTCAAATAAAATGGAAATATTTTTGGTCGGTATCCTAAATGAGCATGACAATTGTATTTTTCTGGTGAAATTATCAATTTAAAATTCGATAATTTTAGCATATACATTTGCATGCCTCAAATATTCGTTGTACGGTATTTAAATGGGAAGAAAGATACAAGGCTTGCCAGGCCTTTTTTCGTCAAATGTGGTGAGTTTTGTTTTCTATTCTGTTTGCCTAAGACTTCAAAATCATAATTGAAAGTTATTTAATGTCAGTTTTGTTGTAACTGAAACAACTAATCGCCATCGTGATTATTGGGCAGTTTGGGTGTTCCATTTCGTGCAGAAGAGCTAAACTTGTTCTTATGTAGAAATTTTCAGCTATTTCAACAAGAACAAAAACTGATATCATATCACTTTGAGCTATTCTTGCGATATTCATTAGACTTTTGAATAACACTTCAAAATCACATCGAGTTTAACATGGATAAATTGATTAAAGTTTGACCGTAAGATAACGAGAGCAAAAAGTTTGTCGCAAAATGGGGCTGACAAAATCGGATCCTTACTGTATTCTTTATTGCACCAACAAAGCTGGCCATGAAAATGTTTGACATTTCTCAGATCATTTTGACAGGCCACACTCATGCACGAAAAAGACGGATAATAGATTCTACTTTATCGATCCTGTTGCCGTCCTTTTCATGTTACATCTGTCAAAATTACCTGTGAATTGTCAGTCATTTTGAGGTTAGGTTCGTTGGTGTAATAAAGAATTGCACTAAGTATATTTCGACATTTGCACAGAATTAGCCAAAATTCATTATTATCACAGTCGAATTTCGCACACGACTTCGCAGCTGCTAGCGTACACAAATTCGGTTGAGTTCATGACAGGGGCGTCGGATGCATAACAGGTCAACAAAATAAGTTTGATAGGATACTGCAAGATGACGTCACGAAGCCGTACACTGACAGTTCAGCGAGCTTGTTTACATGGACTTAGGCTCTGGCGGAGATCCGGCAAAAATGTTTTTCGATACAATTTCAGTAAAACGGTAATTAGACGATTGGTTTTGTACTAGTAGAGTTGAATATAATCGAAATTTCCATATCATACTGGTTTCGGGATGGAAAACGTAAATTTAATTTTCGCCGCTCGTTAAAAATTCTAACACCTTGAGAACAAGCTCGCTAAACAAAGTGAGGTAGGTTAGATCAGTTGCTTGCTGTACCCTATTATGGGTGGTACGCTGATCGCAAGAAATTTCTTGGCCTATCTCGATGCGTGGGAAATTCAGGCAAGGAATCGCTCAAGAAATAATAAAGCGTCGCTTTTTCCGGTTCCTAGTATGGAGCTGAAACAAAACGTCAAATCAAATGGGGCTTGCTGTGTTAAATTTCTTCACCATTCCGGTCACGGAAAAATAATGCACTGAACGAAAATTACTTGAGCGATTCCGTTTGAAGTGCATACCTCGCATTAGTGTGAAATGTCACCATAGACTAATCCCACTGGTAAATGATGATTCAGTGGATTCTCAATTTATCAAAGTAGTCTAAACATTAATGAGAAACCCGATATAAAGAGATGGATCACGGCATAAATATCACAAGGCAGGCTAGTAACCTATGTAAACATCATTTTTGGATGTAAACATGTGACGTCGTTCTTATCGTTTTACGTTGATCAAATTGGTGAGGAGTACTAGATCATTGTGTAAACGCCTATGAACGATTTGAATTACGTCATCAAAAAACTGTCAGCTTTCCGGAAGGTATCACCTTCTAAATATTGTACACCGTGGAGATGGATATATTTAGTGAAGCGAGTGAAACACTGAAAGTTGAGCTGGATGGGGACGTATGCTCGTATGCCGGAGCAATTACAAGTTAAAAACATATTCAGCAGAGAACTAGGCCACGCACACGTTGGCCTTTTGGAGTTCAGAATGATCCAAGGACTGTTAATGTTCAGGGCGACTGGAAGCGATTAGCCCAAGACCAAGATCAGTAGAGGCGAATGTTTAATACGGCGTAGACTCGCCGCTACGAGTTGTAGCCCATCGAGTACTAAGTACACTCAGAAAAAAATCTATACTAAAAAGTAAAAATCCCACACTAAATCACTATTCGCCTGGTTGACCCTAAACTCCGTTTATGTGCTAGGTATACTGGTTAAGTATAACTCCGATATACACGTATTCCAGTATAAGTGCGATATATCAGAACTAGTTTAACCAGGATTTAATTAAAAATGATTGGAAATTGTTTTGTTTTCTTTCTTTTACTAGGACAAAAAAAAACATTCACGAAACAAAATCAATACTGCAACTTTATTCGCTTAAATAACTAACAAAATCGTAAATTTAAAATGGTTTCGTGATGACAGAGACATTCAGGAACTTCGCGGTATCCTGCTGTTCTATGGAAGCGTTGTGTAGCATAATGTACAGGAACAAGATTACATCGACGTTGAACCGGTTCGTGGGTAGCAGCTACTGGAGACACATTCCGTCAGCCGCGGCGTGAACTAGAAATCCGATCGTAGTAACGTAATGTTACTTTTCAGATCACTTCCAACGAAACACACACTAGTTCTCATGACCTACCTCGGACAAACCCAATAAGTTTGTGGTGCCACTGTTAACGTTTTCGGAGGGGAGCTCGTTCGATTGAACCAGGCCGCAGGTTATCTGTTCCTTGGTGGTTTTCTCCATTCGGGCGTTTTCCGGTCGTTTGAAGTGGCGTCATTTGACTCAGGCTGCAGCATCAGCGACTACCTGTCGGTTCTGGAGTTCACCTTGTTGCCTTCGAAGTTCACTTCCGGAATAAACTTTCGCTCCTGCCAGCAATACCTGCGCAATCGGTACCCACAGCAAAATTCCCGTTGGACAGCGAGTTAACACCACCGTTCCGTTCTTTGTCCGATGTTTTCGCTTGGGATGCGACTCTGGTGTTTTGGGTCGGTTTACCTCCAATTTCGGAAAACACTCCGCTTCCGTTTAGCAGCGAAGACGGCATCGGTGGTTATCTTTGGGGTGATGGTTCTTTCTGCTGGTGATGGACAGCGGCTGTGGTCTCCTCCATTCCGACTGGAAGATTCAGGTTCGAGGAAACGGTCGGGATCAATTATTTTTTATTTGACGCGGTTACAGCATACACTTTTAAGAATATTTTCGCGCAAATCTAGCTCAGTTTAACTTGTTAGCCTTATTGCCCGTTGTGAAGATTTATAGATTCAGACGCAAATAAATGATTAGGCGCATTTTCAGCGTAGGTGCGTTAGAAATGTTTGTTTACAATATAAAACTAGCACCAAATGTGTACCTAACAACACAGCGTAAAATATTCACCAGGACGCGGTCTGGTTTTATATCTGTGAGCCCACGCAAGAAAAATCCACGCAACTAATTTTCGCGCAGGAGTCTAAACAGGTGGAATCTCCGCAATACCATGTATACTTTTTAAACTGGGGCATGTGTAAACCTCATGTATGACAAAATTGTTTAGTTTGTAAACTATTTCCGTTTAGGAATGTTTCAGAGTGTAAGTAAGCCTGATATGTAGTTAACGTAGACCTTCCTAACAGCTGAGCCGCGTTGATGCATTACTCATCGCATCTTTGGTCAGGAGGTTACTCATTGACATGCTGACCGACGCAGCACTTGAACCACGAGCCTCATAAATAGAAGAACACTCATTGCAACGGGCATCATGTCTGCGGACACTTCTCGCACTAATGAACAGGCGAAATCCGATACCACTCGGGGCTCCCCTGTGTTAACGGTAACATGTTACAACTCACAGCAACACGCGTAATGACCTTTTCAAAGCCCCCGCCGCCGCCGCCGCCACCGCCTTTGACTGGCCATTCGATGTGACAACCAACTGACAAGCCGATGGAGGTTGATCCCACCACCAAGCTATGCCACCATCAGCGCACATAATTAGCTGACTGGCCGACAGCGAGAGAGGGTGAGGAATTTGTTTACACTTTGGGAACGATGAAAACTGAAACATGCACCAATTTGCGGATAATTTACTGGAGTTTTTTCTCGTTTGAGTGGCGCAAAGATGCGCCATTTCCTCGCGTAGATCATAATCGTAGTAGGCGAGAGGCAGCCAGCACACATGTTTGTTCGTGGTTTCTAGGCAACCGAACATCAGATTGGTGGAAACCCGAGATCAAGAAGGAATGCTGCGCCGGCACCTCAGATGATTTACATTAATTTCTATGTTTATTACCGAGCATTAGTCTAGTGTATCAGAATTTTGAGGCGAAGGAATTCCCGGTTGGTTGAAAAAAAAAAAACTCGATCCATAAGGTAGGTCGAGAAATTTGCGCACCAAGTTGGAGCTCATTAATCGGACAGACATTCGACTAGGTAGGAGGCGATCGGAGTGAAATGTGTGGGCCTGCTATACGATATACGAATGCAAAATGTTCAAATTGTCAGAAAAGCTTCTAGAGAATAACTGGGAAGTAATCTGCTCATGAAACACTAAACTGGGAAGCAGGTTCTGTCCCAGTTGAAAAGTAATGCCAGAAAAAAGAAGAAACATTCAAAAGAAAGGCCAAACCTATGTCGAAAGCTCAACGCATTTTACCCAAAGACTGGGAAAATCATCTCAAAAGAACCGACATATGATGGTTGAAAGGTGGTAGCAGGACTTCAACGAACACCATAATGGCCGGCAAGCTAAGGATGTCTTTCTGCGATTCAAGATCATCAAGACAGCTGACGAGTGGTGGTGCTATGTCCTATCAATAAACTGAAATACATATCATAAACTTAATAATATGCAAAAGGTTTTGACTTCTAAAATGCATTTTGTTCCCTTTTCTCGATGTTGCAGCCACGCACAAGGCACTACGAACCGTTGATTCCAGTTGGTTCAGTCTTAATTATAGGAAAGTATTTAATTGATTTCGCTCTTCGTCATCGACAGCAGCTGCCAGAGCCAGACGACCGGAACTACCACCAACTGGGCCCATAACCTAGCGGCAGCGGCAGCAGTCTACGACATTTCTCCAAATTGACCTTTCGCTTGCTTGGCAAATTAGCGCGTGATTCGCCGCTGGCTGATGACGAAGACATGGCCTACTACCGAGAAGAAAATATCATTAAAATCGAGGGAGTCGCACTCACGTAAATCAAACTGCGAGCTCAACTAAGTGATGGCCTGCTTAGAGTGCAACAGTGACGCGGTCGATTGCTTATTTTGATTAGACTTAGGGGCCTTTCACAGCTCTGAAGAAATAGAATAACAGTGCAAACCGTCGGAAGTCGCAGCTAAGCTGAGTTTTTCACATAACTGTATACATTTAGGACACGAGGAAGCTAAGCGAAGTTGTTTGCTTTTACTAACCATCAACAATCTCAACTCGCGAAGTTTGAAGGAAAACAAACAAGCTTTTGGTGCGCGACTGGAAGGAGCATCGTCCGGGCGAGTGGACGTGGATTGCTTTCGATTGGTCCAGTAGGTCGTTCCATTTCGGGATGGGAAGTTGCTTAAGTTATCGAAATCGAGCCAAATGGTAACTAGAACAGAATTGGAATGAAATTGATGCTGTACAAACGTTTCTCCAACTATTTCAAATCAGCCTTCATTTGAACAAAAGCTGAGCACAAGAGGTTCAATCCTTTATTCAGCTCCTAAGCATCTAATTTTGGTGATTTTATTCAACCTTTAGCTGATTTGAGGTTCATTGGAAGGCTGATTTAAGGCCTAATATGCGCTTAATCAGTAATCAATTAAATTTGTTAATTGTGTAAAAATAAAATGAAAACATTTTCGTGAGCCTATTTTTACCATTAGCTGCGTCTATTTCCAGAAGAGATGTTTAAGAATGTATGAATTAATCTGTTGGAAAACTGGCAATTGAGCTCGGACCTCCCGATTTATAGTCACTCGCCTTAGCACCCACACCACACACAATTGTATACATATCCTCGATAACAAGAGCATTACATGCTGTGTCTGAATTGTCAAGAACATAAGTTGAACGAAGTCTGCATTGAGGCTGAAGAAGCGATGTGGACTTCACGAAAACATGCTTGGATCAGCTGTTAAAAAATATTTGATTAAAGGTTGAACAACAGATGATTAACTGTGCATGTTGGTGTATGCTTTAAAGCTGGTTACCCAGACGGATAATATTCCATTCAACTTGATATTCAGCCATCTATGTATTGCTGATTAAAGAGGTTGAACAAACCATACTTCAGACCTATATTCAGCTGTCATTGTGTTCAGCCATAGGTATCAGAAGGCCGGCTCCAGAGGCACCAGAGTTACTTGGGGTTTGCTGACGAAAGTCCTGATAAAATACCGGAAGAAGCTCTTTGGAAAACGTTCGATGACATTTGTAAACAATCTGCCATATAGAATTTTGGGAAGCCGTCTTGGTTTTAGAGACTGAAACTTCATCAAACAGCCACTATCTTGAATTTGGTGCAACCATCTTGGATTTTAGATCGTCATCTTGGATATTCTGGTTGCCATTTCTTGAATGCAGATTCTACAGATCTCCACTAAATAGCCGCCATCTTAAATTTGAGCCGCCATCGTGGATTGTAGATCACCATCTTCAGACTCCAGATATCTTTCTCATATCAAACACAGTAAGATTTTATCACCCTCCGCGCGTCAGTCCTTAATTTTTCATACATTTGTAGTTATATTTGGAAGCAATTAAGTGATTTGAATAAAGTGAGTAAATGCTTTTACTTTGATTAAATGCATGTGTCAAAGCATTCGCTAAGGTTGGTATGATATAACTGAAAGGATGAGCATTTACTTTTCGAACATCGTAATCCTTATGGGTCTCCAGTTAGCCTAGTGGTTGAGGCTATGGATCGCCAATCCGGAGACGGCGGGTTCGATTCCCGTTCCGGTCGGGAAAATTTTCTCGACTCCCTGAGCATAGTGTATCATTGTACTTGCCTCACAATATACAATTTCATGCAATGGCAGGCAAGGAAAGCCCTTCAATTAATAACTGTGGAAGTGCTCAAAGAACACTAAGTTGAAGCGAGGCAGGCCAAGTCCCAGTTGGGACGTAGAGTCATAAAGAAGAAGAAGAAGAAGAATCCTCATGAATAAAGTTGAGAAACCTAAGTACAGGGGATAGACAAAATGATCGGGACAGGCAAAATTTTCACTTTCCAAAAAATGTTCAACTAGCTGTAACATTTCGAAAAGTGCATCAAATATTCTCAAATTTTTACTGTAAGTTCTTCAACTAGTTGTATATCAGTAGACAAAGTTTGGAAAAGATCGGACAATTTTTCACGAAGTTATAAAGATTTTTGAAAAAGATAAAATTATCCGATAGCCAACTTTGAGCTGTTATATCTCCGGATTCAATGAACCGATTGCAATGAAATTTTGACCATTTATGACTTATATAATGAACTCTGGAAAACATTTAACTTAACTTGAAATTTTTAACAAGCGAAAAAGTTATAGCGATTTTATTTTTATCACGATTTTTTAATAAATTGGTCTATTTTTAATATGCATCCCATTACTTTTTCAATTTATTGACGGCTATGATGTTACTTTCCTTCAAAACACATTTATATATAAGTCATTTGGAGGGAATTTAAATGAACTATAATTTGCATCTTGAATTTTGAAACGATGTTGAAGTTTTGGATAATTTGGTGTTTTATAAGGAAAATAATCTAACCGTTGTAATTTCCTTTCGTGTTAAGAATTTTAAGTTGAGTCAAACGTTTTTTAAAGCTTATTATGTAAGTCATAATTGGTCAAAATTTCATTTCATTCGGTTCATTGAATCCGGAGATATAACAGCTCAAAGTTGGCTATCGGATAAATGTACCTTTTTCTTAGAATCTTTATAACTTCGTGAAAAATTGTTCAATCTTTTCCAAATTTTGTCCACTGATACACAACTAGTTGAGGAACTTACAGTAAAAATTTGAAAATATTTGATGCACTTTTCGAAAAGTTACAGCTAATTGAACATTTTTTGAAAAGTGAAAATTTTGCCTGTCCCGATCATTTTGTCTATCCCCTGTAAATTCTCACAAAAGGTTGAGTCATCTACAGACCATGCTCAGTCGAAAATGAAGACATTTATATGTTGCTTATGTTGTGCGAAGGACAATTACCACCCTTAGGGCAGCTCTGATAACCCTTCGGGGCCACAAGTGTCCAGTTCTATGAAAATTGCATAACCTAAATTGGGAACTCGAGGAAATTCTAGCAGAATCCTAGGTAAAACTCCTGGAGGAGCTTCAGGATGAATCACAGGAACTCCTGGAGGAATCCCAGCAAGGACTTCTTGAAGAATCCCAGTAAGAACTCCTGGAGGAATCCGAGTAGGAACTTCAGGAGGAATCTTAGTACTTCCTAAAGGAATCCCAGAAGAAACTTCTGGAGGAATCTCAGGGCCAAGAGGAACTCCAGTAGAAATCCCAAGAGGAACTCCTGTACTGCCGTTCTAAGCATATGTATTTGTCCCATGTTATATGGGAATATAACATGGGACAATCGGGCGTAGAACGGCAGTGTAGGACTACTAAGAGGAACTCCTGGAAGAGCCCCAGGAGGAACTCCTGGAGGAGTCTCAGAAAAAAACTCCTGAAGAAGTCCTAGGAGAAACTCCAGGACGAATCCCAATAAGAAATCCTGGAGGAATTCGAGGAGGAACTTCAGGAGGAATCTCAGGACTTCCTGGTGGAATTCCATACGGAACTTCTGGAGGAATCCCAGGAGGAACTCTTAGAGGAGTCCGAGTAGGAACTACAGGAGGAATCTCAGGAATTCCTGGAGGAATCCAAGGAGGAATTTCTGGTGGAATCCTAGGAGGAACCCCTGAAGGATTCCCAGGATGACCTCCTGGAGGAGTTCCAGGATGAACTCCTTGAGGAATCCCAGGAGGAAATCCTGGTGGAATCCCAGGAGGAACTCCTGGAGAAGTCCGGGGAGGAACTTCAGGAGGAATCACAGGATTTGCTAGAGGAATTCGATGAAGAATTCCTGGTGGAATCCTAGGAGGAACTCCTGGAGTGATCCCAGGAGAAACTCCTGAAGGAATCCCTAGGAGGAACTCCTGGAGGAATCCCCAGGGATAACTCCTGGACGAATCCCCAGGAGGAACTCCTGGAGGAATCCCCAGAAGAAGCTCCTGGAGAAGAAGGAACTCCTGGAGGAATACCAGGTGGAACTCCTGGCAGAGTCCCAGGAGAAACTTCTGGAGGAATCACAGGAGAAACTTCTGGAGGAATCCCAGGAGAAACTCCTGGAGGAATCCCAGGAAAAACTCCTGGAGGAATCCCTAGAGAAATTCCTGAAGGAATCCCTAGGAGGTACTCCTGGAGGAATCTTCAGGGATAACTCCTGGACGAATCCCCAGGAGGAACTCTTGGAGGAATCCCCAGAAGGAGCTCCTGGAGAAATTCTAGAAGGAACTCCTGGAGGAATACCAGGTGGAACTCCTGGCGGAGTCCCAGGAGAAACTTCTGGAGGAATCCCAGGAGAAACTCCTGGAGGAATCCCAGGAGAAATTCCTGGAGGAATCCCAGGAGAAATTCCTGGAGGAATCCCAGAAGGAACTCCTGGAGGAATCCCAAGAGGAACTCCTGGAGAAATCCCAGGAGGAACTCCTGGAGAAATCCTAGCAAGAACTCCTGGAGGAATTCCAGGAGGATCTCCTGGAGGAATCCCAGGAGAAACTCCTGAAGGAATCCTAGGAGAAACTCCTGGAGGAATCCCAGGAGAAACTCCTGAAGGAATCCCAGGAGAAACTCCTGAAGGAATCCCAGGAGAAACTCGTGGAGGAATCCCAGGAGAAACTCCTTGAGGAATCCCCAGGGAGAACTCCTGGATGAATCCCTAGGAAGAACTCCTGGAGGAATCCCCAGGAGGAGCTCCTGGAGAAATTCTAGAAGGAACTCCTGGAGGAATCCCAGGTTAAACTCCTGGAGGAGTCCCAGGAGAAACTTCTGGAGAAATCCCAGGAGAAACTCCTGGAGGAATCCCAGGAGAAATTCCTGGAGGAATCCCAGAAGGAACTCCTGGAGGAATCCCAGGAGGAACTCCTGGAGGAATCCCAAGAGGAACTCCTGGAGGAATCCCAGGAGGAACTCCTGGAGGAATCCCAAGAGGAACTCCTGGAAGAGTCCCAGGAGGAACTCCTGGAGGAATCCTTGGAGAAATTCCTGGTGGAATCCCAGAAGAAACTCCTGAAGGAATCCCAGGAGAAACTCGTGGAGGAATCCCAGGAGAAACTCCTGGAGGAATCCCCAGGGAGAACTCCTGGATGAATCCCCAGGAAGAACTCCTGGAGGAATCCCCAGGAGGAGCTCCTGGAGAAATTCTAGAAGGAACTCCTGGAGGAATCCCAGGTTGAACTCCTGGAGGAGTCCCAGGGGGAACTCCTGGAGGAATCCCAGGAAAAACTCTTGGAGGAATCCCAGGAGAAATTCCTGGAGGGATCCCAGGAGGAGGGATCCCAGGAGAAACTTCTGGAGGGATCCCAGAAGGAACTCCTGGAGGAATCCCAGAAGGAACTCCTGGAGCAATCCCAGGAGGAACTCCTGGAGGAATCCCAGGAGGAACTCCTGGAGGAATCCCAGAAGAAACTCCTGAAGGAATCCCAGGAGAAACTCGTGGAGGAATCCCAGGAGAAACTCCTTGAGGAATCCCCAGGGAGAACTCCTGGATGAATCCCCAGGAAGAACTCCTGGAGGAATCCCCAGGAGGAGCTCCTGGAGAAATTCTAGAAGGAACTCCTGTAGGAATCCCAGGTTGAACTCCTGGAGGAGTCCCAGGGGGAACTCCTGGAGGAATCCCAGGAGAAACTCCTGGAGGAATCCCAGGAAAACTCTTGGAGGAATCCCAGGAGAAACTCCTGGAGGGATCCCAGGAGGAACTCCTGGAGGGATCCCAGGAGAAACTTCTGGAGGGATCCCAGAAGGAACTCCTGGAGGAATCCCAGAAGGAACTCCTGGAGCAATCCCAGGAGGAACTCCTGGAGGAATCCCAGGAGGAACTCCTGGAGGAATCCCAGGAAAAACTCCTGGAGGAATCCCAGGAGAAACTCCTGGAGGAATCCCAGGAAAAACTCTTGGAGGGATCCCAGGAGAAACTCCTGGAGGAATCCCAGAAGGAACTCTTGGAGCAATCCCAGGAAAAACTCTTGGAGGAATCCCAGGAGAAACTCCTGGAGGGATCCCAGGAGGAACTCCTGGAGGGATCCCAGGAGAAACTCCTGGAGGAATCCCAGAAGGAACTCCTGGAGGAATCCCAGGAGAAAGTCCTGGAGGAATCCCAGAAGGAACTCCTGGAGGAATCTCAGGACTTCCTGGAGGAATTCGATGATGAATCTGGAGAAAATCCTGGAGGAATCCCAGGATAAACTCCAGGAGGAATCCCAGGATGACCTTCTGGAGCAGTCCCAGAAGAAACACCTGGAGGAGTCCCAGGAGGTGCTCCTGGAGTAATCCCAGAAGGAACTCCTGGAGGAATCCTCAGGAGGATCTCCTGGAAGGATCCCCAGGAGGAACTCCTGGAGAAATTCTAGAAGGAACTCCTGGAGGAATCCTAGGGGGAACTCTTGGAGGAATCCCATGTGGAACTCCTGGAGGAATCCCAGGAGAAACTCCTAGAGTAATCCCAGGAGAAACTCCTGGGGGAATCCCAGGAGAAATTCCTGGAGGAATCAAAGGAGAAACTCCTGGAGGAATTCCAGGAGAAACTCCCGGAGGAATTCCAGGAGAAACTCCCGGAGGAATCCCAGGAGAAACTCCTGGAGGAATCCCAGGAGAAACTCCTGGAGGAATCCCAGGAGGAACTCCTGAAGGAATCCCAGGAGGAACTTTTGTAATATTCCCAGGAGGAACTTTTGTAATAATCCCAGGGTAAACTTCAGGAAGAATCCCAGAAGAAACTTCCAGAGGTATCCCAGGAGGAACTCCAGAAGGAACCACTTAAGAAAACCCTGGAAGGAATCGCAGGATGTATCCCAGGAGGAACTGCAGGAGGAAATCCTGTAGAATCTCAGGAGGAACTCTAGAAGGAACTCCAGGTGGAACTGCATGAGGAAATCTTAGAATGAACTCCTGGACGAGTTCCAGAAGATACTTCTGGTTTAATCTCAAGAAGAGCTCTGTAAGAATTCCAGGAGCAACTGTAAGATAAAACCCAGGAAGAACTCTTCAAAAGAAATCCCAGAATGAATAGCTGCTGGAATAATCCAAAAGATTATACTGCAATAGACAAAACAATTAAAGGAATTTTAAAAACAACTCTTTGATAAACCTGGAGGAATCCCATGAACAAAGATAGGAGGAATCCCTAAACCAGCTCCCAGGAACAAACTCTATAGGAATCCCTACAACTTTTAAACTGTCTCGCTGGAGGATTTCGTTGGGTACTCATAGAAACACGTAAATGAAATATCAGGAAAAATCGCAAGCATAGTATCAGGGCCACAGGTTGTTCCGGATTATCTCTACTTTTAGCTGAATCAGGATATTCGTCCTCCCATCCTCAGCTACTCATCCTAAATTTACTGATTTTCATTCATGTGACTCAAAAACCAAAACGAAAACACCAGTTTTGATAGGGCAAACGCTATGTTCGAAATTCGAACTTACTCTGAGTAAAGCACAACTTTATTCATACGGTTTTGAATAAATGCTCAAACAGTTTACTTTGCTAAAGTCAGGTTTGCCTTTAGTAAATACTCATTTTTTTCATATCACTTATTGTTTCCCCTCTTTTTCAATGTGAATGCTCAAGACGCGTTTTTCAAGGCTCAAAATATTGAAAATGTGTATAGTTTTTGTAGAATGTTTTAAGGCATTTCTGAAAAGGGGCGTGATAAAATCGGAACAGTACTACCCATATTGCATGGTTTTAGAGCCAAAAACTCAATTAAACATCCGCCACCTTGAAATTTCGTTCCGCCATCTTAAATATTAGGCCACCATCTTGAATTTCGGTCTGATATCGTGGACTTTCTGGTCTCCAGAGTTGATTGCCGCACAAAATTCGTCAACCATGCTAAATGTAATAAAAATCAGCGCAGTTTGATGTGTCGCATGATAGGGCTTGGGTCAGTTTTATATATGGCCAGTTCCGACGGTGCTGGTCCGGATCACTAAAACGGCCATAACTTCGGAATGCCTTGACCGATTCGAACCATTTTCAATAGCAAACAATGCGGTAAAATTCCGGTTCGATTGAAGCAAAAATCCGAGAAATCAGCCAATGGGAAGTGTCTTAAAAGTGAGTGAACTTTTTTTGCTCACAGACATACACACATACACACATACAGACATCATCTCAATTCGTCGAACTGAGTTGATTGGTGTATGTGACTTGACCTTCCGAGCTTTCTATCGAAAATTCGTTTTTGGAGTGAGCATATAGCGCCTTTCAGTACACTTTGGTGTACGAGAAGGGCAGAATCATAGAGTAAGATCTAAAGATATCTCTGGAACACATGTCCGGGTCTTTTGATACGTATTTTTAGTACTAATTAACCATGGAATCCAATTTCGAACACTCCCACCATACATCATTTGGGACAAATTGCCATCGCGAAAACCCAATAGTCCCAAAATGCCACCGCACCACAAACTCAATCTTCCACAAATCACCGATGGGTAACAGAGCGTCCATAAAATTGATCATAAAACAGTTGCAATTGACTGACCCCTCCGTGCTTCTTCGCGAGCTATCATCTTTCAACTCCCGGACCGGGACCGTCCGTTGATCATCAACGGTTGATGTGAGGCGTGTGCAAATTCTCTACAGTCATAAATCACGAACTGCACTAGTTCTTCAATAAATATTCCGAAAATATTAATTTTATGTGAAATTGACTGACCCCCCCCCCCCTTTCCCCGGCTTCCCGTGATCTGCTGTCGATCAGTTCGATCGCACCATCAACAAAGAACGATCAAGGTCCATAGCCGAGTCGGTGATCGGTATGCCCTACACTAAGGTAAATGTTCACGGTAATTCTGTAACGTCATTCGTGTGAAAGTCATTACATGAGAATGTAAAGTAATTCCTCAAATTTGTATTGACTGATTACGTTATTTTCACACGTTTGATGGGAACGTGTGAAAATAACGCGACGTGCTCAAATCTGTGAGAAAATTTTCCCAGTGCATCCGGGGAGAAAGCAGGTGGCTAGAAAATAACGTACATTTAAATGCTGCCGCCTGCCATAAGCAATCAAAAAGTTAGTCGCAGTTCTATGAGAGAAAATTGCGTGCCGTTCTCGAACTAGAGGAATTCTGGGGGAGAAAGGGGAAAGGCAGCATTTTATGAAGCGGTCCATTAAAATTTTCCTGCGCTTCAAAGATCAAAGTGCACCGTGAAATGAAATTGTTATGACTGTGGCTCTGTTTCGCTCTTTCAGCAGAAGCAGCACCGTCTTTCTCGTCTATGTGATGATCATAGAGAATTGGAAAATTAAAGTGGAATTTCGCCATCCAAGGAACGTGTGCTCCGATCGGGAGCTAAGCCGCACCACCACCACCGGGGCAGAAAACATTTCCCGCAATTATTACGGCTGCTGCGATATTATTTTGAAATATAAACGGTAGTAAATTGAGTTCGGTTCTGTAATGGGAAGCAGGCTGTGCCAGAGCTGGATGGTGGTTGTTTGTTTACAAACAAGTTTGATGCGAAAAATGTGCAAAGTATTAAAGTGTTGCTATGGCTTCCGCATCTTGGGAACTAAGTTTGGATCATTGATTCTCCATCATCTTTTAACAATATTCTTTATTACACCAACGAACCTAACCTCAAAATGACTGACAACTCTCTGGTTATTTTGACAGATGTAACAGGAGCATGAAAAGGACGGCAATGAGATCGATACAGTAGAATACATGATCCGTCTTTTTCGTTCATGTGTGTGGTCTGTCAAAATGACCAAAGAAGTGTCAAACATTTTCATGGCTAGCTTTGTTTGTGTAATGAAGAATTTTGTATAATTCGTAGAGTTCTTTATTTTTATAATCAATAATATTACATTACAACTGTGCTCCCTGAACCTGTAGGACGCTACACTGTATCAGTAATGTGGCAACAAACCATTGATAACGCTTGTAGATCTTCAGGTCTTTACTCGTGGAAGTTCTTGGAGGACCTAGAACATCTTTGGAAATTAGTTTCTTACAGAAAAATGATTCATGGACCTGTAGGATGTTACAACGTATCAGTAATGTACCAATAAACCATTAATTACGCTTGTAGATCTTAAGGCCTTTACTCGTAGGAGTTCGTGGAGGACCTAGCTAGATCATCTATGGAAAGTAGTTCAAGAATCATGCTCCATGGACCTGTAGAATGTTACACCCTGAGGTGTGCGAACTCAACTATTTTTGTCATTCAATTTGAGCATGTACCTTTTCTTCCAGTGCTTCCCGTTGCTGAGTTGCTTATCTCTATGGAGATTTATTTCAAAGTGCACGCATAAACTACTCCACACAAAGTTTAAATAGATGAATAACAGCAAAAGTTACAATCAAACGCATATATTCAGCTGATTTGGTCCGTCATGGGCTTGGAAGAATAATTTGCAAATATCGGGCAAGTTTTACACATAATTTTCAAATAACTAAACTTTAGAAAACATTTTTGTATCTGATGGCCAAGTTTGAGTGTCATTTAACGTTTTACTTGTTTAAGCATGACTAAATAAACCGAACTTGTATCCAGGCACACTCTGATCATTTTGGAGGTTTGGCAGCAGCCTGGCTGCTGTCAAATTTCAGTCCGCAATCCTCAGGTTACACCATATCAGTCATGTAAGAACAATCCATTGATTACGCTTGTAGATCTTAAGGCCTTAACTCACAGAGTTCATGAAAGACCAAGCATATCTTTGGAAATGAATTCTCTTCAGCACAATGCTCAATGGACCTGTAGGACGTTACACTGCATCAGTAATGTGACAACAAACCATTAATAACGCTTGTAAATCTTCAGGTCTTTACTCGGGGAAGTTCTTGGAGGACCTAGAACATCCTTTGGAAATTAGATACCGTGATTTCGGGTGAAATTGATCACTTTTTGCAGTTTTTGATGAATAATTTTTGAACACTTAACGATATGGTTAAATTCAATGCTTTAAAACAAGTACGACCATGGTTTTCATCAGTCAAAGAGATTGAAAATTCTACTGCAAATCATTTTATTACAAAAAATATCATTTGAAATGAAAAATCAAAAATTTTACTTTCGGGGTGAAATTGATCAGTCAGTGAAATATTGTTGTAAGTGCTGAACATATTTTTTCCACCTAAATTAATAACCCCGGAATGCGAAAAGCTATGCAAAACTTTTACAAGTTTACTAAATTTTTATTTATTTAATTTTGAAGTTAAATAAATCTTAAGAAAACGCCTAGAAGTATGCAATTTCCATACTAAATATGTTATAACTTCCAGAAAAGTACAATTTTATGCATAAATTTCAATATTTATAGAACTTTTGATGACGAAATCGGGTTAAGCGAATACTTGGCAGCCAGAAACAAAAATTCAAATATTCATTACATGTGCGATACAGCTACGGTAACAAAAGTTTGTAAGTGTCTTTGAAGTTCGCCTAACATGCAGTTTCGGAAAATATTGAATTTTATACAGAAATATGTATCTAATTGGCTGTAAAACATGTCAACTCATCATTCAATAGCTTTTGAGCCAGATGATGGACATTTTTTACAAATTGTTTTAAGTTTAAAGCGTTATTTTCAACAAATAAAAATGGCCCTTACGTTGATCAATTTCACCCCACTGATCAATTTCACCCGAAATCACGGTACTTATAGAAAAATGGTTCATTGATCTGTCGAATGTTACACCATACCAGTCTTGTAAGAACAATCCATTGATTACACTTGTAGATCTTAAAACCTTGAGGCCTTAGGCAGAGTTCATGAAAGTCCAAGCATATCTTTGGAAATTATTTCTCTTCAGCACAATGCTCAATGGACCTGTAGGACGTTACACTGCGTCAGTAATGTGGCAACAAACCATTGATAACGTTTGTAGATCTTCAGGTCTTTACTCGTCGAAGTTCTTGGAGGATCTTTACTCGTGGAAGTTCTTGGAGGACCTAGAACTACTTTGGGAATTATTTCCTTACAGAAAAATGGTTCATGGACCTTTAGGATGTTACAACGTATCAGTAATGTAACAATAAACCATTGATTACGCTAGTAGATCTTAAGGCCGTGGGAGTTCTTGAAGGACCTAGATCATCTATGGAAAGGAGTTCAAGAGCCATGTTACATGGACTTGTAGAATGTTACACCATATCAGTTATGTAAGAACAATTGATTACGCTTGTAGATCTTAAGGCCTTAACTCGCAGAGCTCATGAAAGACCAAGCATAACTTTGAAAATGAATTGAAGTTCTTGGATAACCTAGATCATCTTGTAATTCGATCTTAACAGAACCGTACTCCAGGAATCACCTTCAGGAAAACCCCCATTTAATCCCTTCTAGCCCCCCATGTATTATTCATCTTGGAGTTCCTAGGATATTCTTCCTAGAGTAGATATTTCTCTAGAAGTTCCTCGAAAATTTCTTCAGGAGTCCCTCGGGAATTCTTGCAGAAGTTTCTTGGGAATTCTCCAGGAGTTTCTAGGAAGTTCTTCCAAAGGTTCTTCGGAAAATTTTCCAGAAGTATATCGTGAATTTCTCCAGGAGACCCTCGGAAATTCCAACAGGAACTCTTAAGGGATTCTTCGAACAGTTCCTCTGTAATTTCTGCAGGACTTCCTCGGGAATTCATCCAGAAGTTTAATGGAAATTTCTCCACGATTCCCTCTCCATGAGAATTCCACGGGAACTCCATCCAGAACTTTAATGAAATTTACCTCAGAAGTTCACCAAGATCTCCTCCAGCAATAATGCATGGATCTCTCCAAGTTTTCCCTAGTATTTTTCATGATTTTTCCCGAAAATTCCCATTGAAGATCTTCGTGTTTATTTGCACGAGTTCCACAAAGAAATCAGAAAATTCTTCCAGGAGTTCCACGAGAATTCCTCCGGGAATTTCTCATAATTCCTCCAAGATATCCTTGGAAAACCTCCAGAAGATCATCGGGAAGTCGCCCTGGAGTTCATTGGGAATTCCTCCTGGAGTTCCTCAGGTATTCCTCAGGGAGGACCTCGGAAATTCCTTCAGGAGTTCTTCGGGAGTTTCCCCAGAAGATCCTCGGGAATTCCTTGTGGTGATATTCGGGCATACGACTAAGAGTTCCAAGGAAATCCTCCAGAATTTCCTCGGGAGCATTACCAGCAATTCCTCGGGAATTCCTCCCTAAGTTTCCTAAAAAATCCTCCAGGAATTCCTCATGAATCTCTTCAGGAGTTCCTGGAGGTATTTAAAGAACATCCAGTTGACCTTCTGATAACCTCCTGAAAGATTTCCTGAAAATCTCCTGGAAGTATTTCCGAGAAAATGCTAGATGGTTCTCAAGGATTATCCTGGAGAAATTCTCAAGGAACTCCTGGAGGAGTTCATGAGGAACTCTTGGAAAAAAAATCGTGGAACTCATGAAGGAATTCACGAGTAACCCGTTAAGGAATTCCCAAATGAAATCTCAAGGTACTCCCGAAGGAATTCCCGAAGAACTTCAGATGAAATTATCCGCAAACGTCTGGTGCAATTCCCAAGAATCACCTGGGGGAATTTTTGGGAAACTTATGTCAGAATTCCGGAGGAACTCCTGAAAGAATTCCCGATGAAAGCCTGGAGGAATTTCCAGGATCCCCTAAAAGAATTCCCGAGAAGCTTCTAAAAAAATCTCGATGAACTTCTGAAAGGTTTCCTGTGAAACTCCTGAAAGAATACCCGAAGAACTCCTAGAAAAATTCCCGAGGAACTCCAGCAGAAATTCTCGAAGAACTCCTTTAAGAATTCTTGAGGAACTGCTGGAGGAATTTCCGAGGGACTCCAAGAGGAATACGTGGGAATCTCTTGAAGAGATTTGCAAGGAACTCCAGGAAGAATACCCAAGGAATTCCTGGATAAATTCCAGAAGAAGTTCAGGAGAAATTCACGAGGAGCTTCCGGAAAACTTTCGAGAAATACATGGAGGAATTCCCGACGAACTCCTGAAGAAATTTTCGGCAAACTCCTGAAGGAATTCCCAAGGAAGTCCTGAAAGTATACCCAAGAATCTCTTGACGAAATTTCCGAGGAACTCCTGGAAAAATCTCCGAGGAATTCGTGGAAAAATTCTCGAGGAACTCCTGGATGAATTCCAGAAGAAGTTCTAGAGAAATTCACGAGGAACACCTAGAACCCGGGTAGAGGTAAAATACTGACGATCAAAACATGATATTGGTTTGATTGATATAAGAGATAAAAGATCTGAAAATAATATCTGAAAAATGTTCCTGGAACATCTGAACAATATCAAAATTTGATATTTCAAGATCATATGAATAGCTCGCTGCTATTGGTTAGATCTTACAAAATCTAAATATGATTTGATGATGATGTTGCAGGAGTAAATTTTTGATTTTATTTTTAGATCTTTTATCTCTTATGTCAATCAAACCCATATCACTTTTTGATCTCTATATCAAAATACGCTATTATTGAGCTCTTTTCCTCTACTCGGGAAGAATTGCCGATGAACTCCTGGAGGATTTATCGAGGAGCTTCTGAGGAAATACGAGAAATACATGGAAGAATTTCCGAGGAAATCCTGAAGAAATTTTCGGTAAGCTCCTGGAGGAATTCCCGAGGAACTCCTGGAGGAATTACGAGGAATACATGGAGGAATTTCCCAGAAACTCAGAAGATGTTCTGGAGAAATTTAGGAGGAACTCCTAGAGGAATTCCCAATGAACTCCTGGAGGAATGATCGAGGAGCTACTGGAGGAATTCCCGAGGAATTCCTGAAGAAATTCTCAGCAAACTCCTGGAGGAATTCCCGAGAAACTTTTGCAGAAATTTGTCATGAGCTTCTGGAATTATACGCGATAATCTCTTGAAGAGATTTCCGAAAGAATCTCCGAGGAACTCATGAAAAAAATTCACAAGGAACTCCTGGAATTGTACATGAGGAACTTCTGGATAAATTCCACAAAAAGTTCCGGAGAAATTCACGAGGAACTCTAGGAGGAATCCTCGAGGGAATCCTGGAGGAATAATCGAGGAGCATCTGGTGGAATTCCGAGGAATACATGGAGAAATTTGACAGGAAATTCTGGAAGAATTCCCGAGGGACTCCTAGAGGTATTCCCGAGAATCTCTTGAAGAGATTTCCGAGGAACTCCCGAAAGAATCTCCGCGGAACTCGTGGAAACATTCCCGAGGAACTCGTAGATGAATTCCAGAAGAAGTTCTGGAGAAATTCACAAGGAACACCTAGAGGAATTTCCAAAGAACTCTTGGAGGAATTCTCGAGGAGCTTTTGGAGGAATAACCGAGGAACTCCTGAAGAAATTTTCGACAATCTCCTGGAGGAATTCCAGAGGAACTCCTGAAGAAATTTTCGGCAAACTCCTGGAGGAATTCCCGAGGAACTCCTGGAAGAATTTGTGAGGATGAGGAGCTCCTAGAAGTATATGTGATACTCTCTTGAAGAGATTTCCGAGGAACTCCTGGAAGAATCTCCGAAGAACTCGTGGAGAAATTCTCGAGGAACTCCTGGAAAAATCTCCCCGGAACTCATGGAGGAATTTCCGACGAACTAATGGAAGAATACCCGAGGAACTCCTGGATGGATTTCAGAAGAAGTTCTGGAGAAATTCACAAAAAAATCCTGAAGGAATTCCCGGTGAACTCCTGGACGAATTCTCGAGGAGCTTCTGGAGAAATTCCCGAGGGGCTAGTGAAGCAATTCTCGGCAAACTCTTGGAGGAATTCCCGAAGAACTCCCGAAGGAATTTGTGAGGAGCTCCTGGAAGTATACGCGATAATCTCTTGAAGAGATTTCCGAAAAACTCCTGGAACTCGTGGAGAAATTCTCGAGAAATTTCTGGAATGATCCCAAGTAAGGCGCCGTCCACAAATAACGTAACGCTCTAGGGGGAGGGGGGAGTACGGCCGAGCGTTACGGCCCATACAAAAATTTTCGGGTTTTCATACAAAAAAGCGTTACGGTGGGGGGAGGGGGGGTCGAAAAATGTCGATTTTAGCGTTACGTAATAAATGGATGCTGCCTAACACACTTGTCACCGAAAAGTCACGGCGGCGCAGGTTTTTGTTGCGCAAAAGTCACTGTGACCTACTTCTAGCAAGTAAGTATTTATTTGTTAGAAGTAAGTCGCAGTGACTTTTGCGCAACCAAAACCTGCGCCGCCGTGACTCTTCGGTGACAAGTGTGTTACTTGGGATACCCGAGGAACTCCTGGATGAAGAGGAATTAACAATGGACTCTTGAAAAAAATCTCGGCAAACTTTTGGAGGAATTCCCGAGGAACTCCTGGAGGAATGCGTGAGGAGCTCCTGGAAGTATACGCGATAAACTCTTAAAGAAATTTCCATGCAACTCCTGAAAGAATCTCCGGAAAACTCGTAGAGAAACTCTCGAGGAACTCCTGGAAGAAGACCCGAAAAACACCTGTAGGAATTAGCAAGAAGCATCTGGAAGGATTTCCTAGGAATACCTGGATGAATTCCAGTGGATATCCTTGAGGAATTCCAAAGTCGCTCATGAAGAAATTCCCAAGAAACTCTTGGTGGAATCCCCAAAGGGACCCCTAAAGAAATCGCCGAGGATGAAAGGTGAGAAATGAAAGGTGAAATATGAGAGATGAGTGATAAGAAATGAGCTTATGATGATGAGAGATGAGAGGTAAGAGAGATGAGAGATGAGTGATGAGGGGTGAAAGATGATGATAATAATGAGGGTGATGATGATGATGATAGTCACGATGATGATGAGAGATAGGAGATGATAATTATGAGAGATGAGCGACGAAAGATAAGAAGAGAGATAAGATGTGAGAGATAAGAGCTGAGAGATGAGAGATGAGAGATCAGATATGATGATGATAAGAGATGGGAGATGATGATTGCTGAGAGTTGGTGATGATGATGATGATAATTTTGCTTGAGGTTTACGACTGGAAATGGTTTGCTATGGAGATTCTGGTTTTCTCAGTCTAGGGAATCCAATCGATAAATTTTGCAATGCCTGACGTTTCGGTCTGATTTATTTGGCCTTTTTCAGGGCTAAAGCAATCCATCGTTTTCGTTTTTATCGTAAGTGCCACAGATTGTTAGAAGCTTCTTTTATCCTGCATATATAGTTTTTTAATAATTTGTTAAAGTACTTTTGGAGGGACACAGACACTCCAAACAACTGTGGCTCTAATGATTAAAACAAAAAAGCGATAGACAGCTTTACCCTTGAAAAAGGCCAAAACGTCGGGCAATGCAAATTTAATGGTTTTGATTCCCTAGACTGAGAAAGTCAGAATCTCCATAGTAGATGATGATAATGTGATATGAGAGAAAAGGAATGAGAGAGATGAGACATGATAGAGAGATGATAATGTTGAGTGGTAAGAGATGAAAGGTGAGTGAGAGGGTATGCGAGGTAAGAGAAAAGATGAAAGATGAGGGATGAGAGACGATGAAAGATGATAGGCGAACGACGAGAGATGAGAGATGATAGATAATTAGATACAGCAAATGATAGATGAAAGATGATAATAATGATGATGATGATGATGAGAGAAGGCAGAGGAGACATGAGGGATGAGAGATTAGAGATAGTGGTATTGACGATGAGAGATGATGGAAGATGAGAGATGGGAGATAGAAATGGTGATGTTGATAATGATGATGGCTATCTCTCATCAATGATGAGAGATAAGAAATGATGATGGAAGATTAGAGATGAGACATGGGAAGTGAAAGGTGAGAGATGTGAGTTGGATATGTATGATAGATGAGAAAACAGAGATTATGTTAATATGAAGTGAGAGACGAGAGATGGTGTTGACGATGATAATGATGACAGATAATGATAGATTAGAGATGAGATGAGAGATTAGAGGTGGAAGATGAGAGTTTGTGATGATGGTGATGTAGATGACGATGCGAGATTAGAGATATAGATAGAGATGATGATGATAATGATAATAATGATGATGATGATGATGATGATGGTGATGATGGGAGATGAGAGATGAAAAATGTGGGAGGAGGCATGAGAGATAACAGATGAGATATGGTGACTGAGAGATGAGAGGTGACAGATGAGAGATAAGAGATAATAGATGAAATATTATAAATGAAATTGGGAAGATTCATATCTCATGGTGAGAGATGAGAAATGGTGATAGATGAGAGATAATGAAAATTATCGGAGATACGAGATGAGTGATGAGAAATTAAAGATTATATATGAAAGATGAGAGATTAAGGATGAGATAATAGGTAAGACGTGAGAGATAATGATGATGAGAGATGAATAGAAGATAGACAAGAGATAAGAGATGATGATGATGATGAGAGATACGATATGAATGATGAGGTGGTGATGATGATGAAAGTTGAGAGAAGAGAGATGAGCGATAATAAATAAGACATGACAGACGATGATGTTGAGACATGCCAGATGCTAGATGAAATATTAGAAATATTAGCCGAGAGATGAGTTATGGGAGAAAAGAAATGAGAAATGAGGGAAGAGAGATGAGAGATAACCAATGAAAGATAAGAGACGAAGGCGAGATGAGAAGTCAGAGATGAGAGATAAGAGATGATAGATGAAACATCTATCGGAGATAATGATGATGAGAGATAATGATAATGAGAGCTGTCACATGAGAGATGAAGATGAGCGATGAGAAAGAGATAAGAGAGATCAGAAGGTGAGAGATAAGAGATTGGCATAACTGTGGTGATGGTTTAACCCTAGAAGGGATACCTGGGGTCCATTGGACCCCAGGCACCTTTCAGAGCTCGTCTTTGATGGAACACACTCAGCGAGGTGACGAAACTGAGGCCATGAAGGTATCCCTTTTAGGGTTATAGAAAAAGATTAATCGTTTGTAGAACGAAGGCAATTGTAAGTTGTGCCGCAATGAAGTGAAATGTAAACGAAGTGAATATTGTTAATGGGAATGTTGATGAAGGATATTCTTAAGAAATTTATGGACGAATTAAAGAAGAGTTCTGGGAAGAATATCTGTAGAAACGCCTGGATATACCTGAAATCTGTAGAGATTTCTGAAAAATCTCTTGAGAAATTTGCAAAAGAATGCATGTGGAAATGTTCCTGGAGATTTTGAATGAATGCATTTCTAAAAAGAATCGTAGAGATATTCCTAGCGATTTCCATGAACGTTTGGATGAATTTCCAAGAAAATACACGAAGAAACATACGGAGGAATTCTTAAAGTTATCTTTGTATGAATTTCGCTAGTAATCTCCAGAGGAATTCCCGCTGGAATGCAAAAATCTGTTCAAACATTCTTGCATGAGTTTCGGAAGAACGTTTGAAGGAAATTGCTGAGGAAATCCCGGAAGAAGATCGCAAAAAATACCTGTACGAATTCCTGTAGATATTCCTGGAAAAATATGTGGATAAACCGCTGAACGAGTTTCCAATGGAATCTGTAGAAAAACTGTTCAATGAATCCCAGATGAGGAAATTTCGACGAATTTTCTAATGGAGTTCCTGGAAAATTTTCCGAAGAGAAATTCGAAGTTATTTGAGTACTACCTACTAAATTTTTGTCTTTCTCGTACACCAATGTGTACTGAAAGGCAATATGTTCACTCAAAAAAAGAAAACATGCCCGTAGGGTCAAGTCACATATACCAATCAACTCAGTTCGACAAATTTAGATGATGCCTGTATGTGTGTATGTATGTATGTCTGTGCGCAGGAAGAGTTCGCCCACTTTTAAGGCATTTCCCATTGGCCGATTTTTTGGATTATAGCTCGAATCGAACCAGAATTTTACCGCATTGTTTGCTATTAAAAATGGTCCGGGTCGGTCAAGGCGTTCCGAAGTTATGGCCATTTCAGTGATCCGGACCAGCTCCGGTAGAAATGGCCGTATATAAAACTGAACCAAGCTCCATCATGCGACACATCAAACTGCGACGATGTTTGTAACCTTTAGCATGGTTGACGAATTTTGTGTGGAAATCAACACTGCAGATCAGACTATCCACGATATCAGCCCAAAATTCAAAATGGCAGCCTAATATTCAAAATGGCGGCTCCAAATTCAAGATGGCGGCTGTTCAATGGTGCTTAGGCTCTAAAACTATGTAATATGGTTATATCTAGCAAAGGAAAGATGTCTGGTGTCCAAAAATGGCGACCAGGGTATCCAAGATGGCGGTCTAAAATCCAAGATGACGGCATAAAATTGAAGATGGCGTCTGTTTTATGGAGTTTAAGGCTCTTAAACCATGCAATATGGATATATTTGGTATGGGAAATATGTCTGTGGTTCAAAAAATGATAACTAAAATATCCAAGATGGCGGCTCAAAATTCAAGATGGCGGCTGTTTTAGTGGAGTTTTAGGCTCTAAAACCATGCAATATGGGTATATTTGGTATGGGGAAGAAGTCTGGACTAACGATCATAATATTCAAGATGGCCTGTTTAAAATCTAAGATGGCGGCACCAAAGTCAAGATGAAGGATGTTTAATAGTTAATGGATTTTAATAAGGATTTAGGTTAAGATCGTTTGTAAAATCAACGTGTAAGATATTCTAGTAAGCTTAACATCATGAACCGCTGTAGCCTGTAGCTCTATGACTGAGAAAATTCAATATTTTGTGCAAAGTCCGTCACAATTTTATTTCCGAATGTAAGTATTATCAAAACAAACGGGTTATCTTTGGACGAAAGTGAATATCAAGCGCAAATTTATCCCATTCATTCTCTACGTCAACGCTGCCGGTCGGTGACTGACTGTACAGCAAACCAGTAGCACCAGGTCGACATTCATATCGCACTCGATGACAGCTTATTTCCCGTTTTTATGATATAAAATCTCCCCACTCCATGTGTGACACGTAGACGCACCAATCTGCTTATTAACGTTATAAAGTCGTAAAATCACACTGATCCCCGGGGGTATTTAATAACGATACTAATGGTGATTTATGTCTCATATACGGGAACGGAGCCCACGACGCACCATCCGAGCAGGCGAAGATCAGCAACAACCAACGCAACGGTAGACGACTCTTCCAACTAATATGTAGGGGGATCATCGCATCGCATCGCAGTATGTCGTATTTTCTAATTTTAAACTGACAACAAGAAATTAAAATCGAGCGAAAATAGAAAGTCATAGCAGGCGCGGTATATGATGACAGGAGAATGTGAACCTAGAAGGGTGTGAGGAAGGGGAGGGGGGTCAAACGTGCAAGCAAGTTGGGGGAAGTGGGGTTGAAGGCGCCCCGTCGAGGTTAAATTTAAGATCCACGCACGTATCAGCACTTCGTGCGATACACTGGCAAAGTTGGAGGGTATAAAATGCATTTATTGAGCAAAATGATTCAGTTCAATATTACGAGCATTACAAATGAAAATATTGCTCCGTTATTGAAAACAATCAACATCCAAAAAATGAAGAAATACATGCAGTTTTCCTTAAACATGAGTTTATTGAGGGATTAAGTCCAAAGTTTACATGAATATAAGCTTAAATAAAGACAAATCAGGGGAGGGGAAAGTTCAAAATCGGGCCTTAGGGAAGATTAAGAGAGAGAAAAGGGATTCCGGGTCATTTGGCCGAATGCCGTTTTGCCGAAATATTAATAATGAGCTCAAGTGATCATGCCACTGTTTTCCACATTGGTTTTACTCGAAAGAACAGGTTATGAGTTATCCTTCCGTAATTCGCGTGGTTGGCCATGTCCGCGAGCACCACACTAATGTTGAGTATAAAAAGCGAGATTCTTCCAACGTGTTGTTCAAAATAATACAGTGCGATCACTCGAAGATTAAAGAAAGAGCAATCTCTTATAAAATATTGACAGTTTCTGTGCAAACTAATTCTTGAATGAAAAAAACTAGAAAAAATAACTTATGTTTAAAAGTAGGAACCTGGAGCTCCTCCGAGACCTCCTGAAACACCCCTTAAATCTACAGATGCCCCCTGAGACCCCATGGAGCGCCCTTGGGACTTCCTAAAACGCTCTTGGGGCCCCTGGGACCCCCCTGAAACGCCCCTAATACCTCCATATAGGAGAGCCGGCCTTCTACCGTATAGGGTCGTTTCGGAGAGATCCCCTGAAAAGCCATAAAGACCCTCTGAAGTGCCCCTGAGACCTTCTAGTACCTGTGTGAAAAATGAGCCTATTTTTAAAATCAGTTACTCCTTGAAACTTCCTTGGACCCTGAAACTTACTTGGACACTTATGCGACGTCCAGGCACCCTACGGAACCTACTGAAACTCCTTTCAGGTATCTCCTGATCATCTGAATAGCCCCTGAGATGCTCTCAAGTGCCCCCATGGAAACCCTTGAAGCCTCCAGGAGCTTTCTGAAATCCCCTTGGACTCCTTTGGAAAACACTTAAGACCTGCTCAAAACGCCACTGATACTCTCTGAAATGCTCTTGAGTTCCGTTGAAATGCACCTGAGACTTCCTAGTACGCCTGAAGTCCCCTGAAATCCCCTTAGATAACTGAAACCTCCTAAAATGCTCATGAGATTTTCAGGTACCCCCCTGAAACATCCTTCCAAAGTAACATTTCTTAATCAAACAAACTAAAAGATAGAACCATCATAAAACAAATACTAAAGGTATAAGGATTTAGGACGGTTCTCAAATAACTATTGTCACAGAAGAGTCACGGCAGCGCTGGTTTTTGTTGAGCAGAAGTCATTGTGCCATACCTTAACAAATAAATACTTACTTGCTAGAATTATAACACAGTGACGCAACTAAAACCTGCGCCGCCGTGACTCTTCCATGATAAGTGTGTTGCTTGGGTAATTGGTCATCAAAATGTTACTTGGGTTGGACCCCTGGGACGTTCATGCGACCTCCAGATACCCCTTGAAACTCCCTGAAACGCCCATGAGACTTCCAAGTACCTTCTGAATCGTATTTTAACCCTCTGAAACACACCTAATACCTCATAAAACGCTCCTGAACCTTGTAAAACGTCCCTGAACCGCATGAGACCCCCTGAAATACTCTTGAGTCTCACTGGAATGCCCCTGAGACCTTGCGGTACCTCCTGATCCCCTAGAAAGCCCCTAAGACCTCCTGGTATTTCTAGAAACTCTATAAAACCCCTTGAAACCTCCAGGTATTCCCTGAATTCCCTTAGACCTCTTGAACCACACCTATGACCCCTTCAAAACGCCACTGATATCTCCTTAAGCCCCTTGAAACTTCTTTGGACTCCTCAGACCCTCTGAAACACCCATGAGACTTTCAGGTTCCATCTGAAACCTATTTGAACCCTCTAAAACATAACCTCTGCCCCTTAAAGCTCGCTAAAACCTCTTTAACACTTTTCTGGTATTAGGGTCATTTTTGATCCCAACCGTACACTACGTCAGCGAGCTGCTGTCAACGTGATGCAAAGGAAGGCTAAGCCTGTAAGTACCCCCTGAAATCTCATCTTGGACTCCATAAATCACACCAAAGACCCCCTCAGAACGCTACTGATACCCCCTGGAACGCCCTTGAGTTCCCCTGAAGCGCCCTTGAGACTACCAGGAACAACCTGGCACCCCCTGGAACCCCATGAAACCCTTTAGACTCTTGAAACCAATGGAACACCCTAGAAATCCCCTGGAAACCCCATGAAACGTCGTTGCAACACCACTGAAACGTCCCTGAAGCTCCTGGAAACCTTTTGAAAAAGACGATTTAATGATCTACTTAAGATTCCCTAACATTGTCTAGAACATAACACGGGCACCATGCATAACATATATGTTTGAATGTTCATGTTTTCACTGCCTCATGGAACTCGTACCCCACTAATTCGACACTTTTTAATTTAATAAAGAAACTTCTTGAGCGATTCCTTGCAGAAACTTCCTACGGTGACTGCCATTTGAACTGTTATTTCTCCACATCTGCGAATTGCAATCGAAGAAAAAAAAGGTTTCTTGAGCCTTTCAGGCAAGGAATTTCCCATTCATAAAGATAAGCTGAGAAACAGCCCTTAACGAACAAACAATATTGGAACCCTATATCTGCTCTATTTTATTTTTATCACGAAAAATAAATAGAGCATCACAAATGCAGAATAACATTACACCACGAATGCGCACTACAAGCACAAAACATAAATATGCCTGGATACTCAAATTGGTAACCATTTACGATCACAGGATAACGAGGTTTCATTGACTGGTTTCGGTCCATCAGTCAATCCTGGAATAGTATTTTACTTGGCTCGCTCATTGAGGCACTCCGAATTGAGTTTTAGTACAAGACGGCTGCATTATGATGGCCGCGCTAGGATAGATCTGCTTGCCTTATCGCCAGAAATGATCTGAATGTATGCTACCACTCCGGTTGCTAGGGTACATCATCCTGAGCGAAAGAAGAACCTTATAAATGCACAAAAATTAGTAGAATATGCACAAGTTAAAATCGAACGTGCAACAGAGAAATGAAACTGGTAACAAAACGAGAGCCAAAGACGCATCTGGACGCGCTCCCATTTCTCCTTAAACGTCTCTGAAACCTCCCTGAAGCTCACTTGAGATCCTGTGAAGTCCCTTGCAATGCCTTGAAACATCTAAAAACGCCTCCTGAACCTCCCTGAATCTTCCGTGAAACTCACATAAAAACCTGTGAAGCTTCTTAAATCTCTTCTCAAACCTTGACCAAATGCCCTGAAACGCTCTGAAACTCATTGAAACATCTCCGTACGCTTCCTAAACCCCCTGAAACCTCCAACTAACCTGAGAGCCTGTGAAACCTCTTAAAGCTCATCTGAAACCTTTTGAAACACTCTGAAATACGTTAAAACTCATTGAAGCTCACCCGAGATCCTGTGATCCCCTAAAATAACTCTGCAACCTCTGGGAACGCTTCTGAAACCTTCTGAAACTCCCGTAAGCCTCATCTGCCGAGCCCTTGGAGTGCCCCTGAGAACCCTGGGAGCCACCTGAGATGCCCCTGTACCCTACGTGAATCTCATTTGAAAGCCTGTAAGACCCCCTGAGCCCCCGTTAAGCTCACCTGAAAAACTATGAAGCCCATTAGAGTCTCTCTGAAACATCCTGAACCGCTGTGAAACACCCTAAATCGCATTGAAATGCCTTCAATCGCCTCTAGAATCCCTCTGAAACCCCCTTGGGGTCCTTCTTTGTGAATCCGATGACATATGCAAATCACGACATATAAACACCATTCCATTTATATGTAGATTTTTATGGACACACCATGGTCGCTTTTGCACAATCAAAACAAACGAACAGTTTACCACAAACCAGTGTGAAAGCGTGGTTTAAAAAATTGTGTTTGCTCCACACCGCCTAATCGATTCATAACCAGATTCTATGCCTTCTCCCAAAATTTGGCCTAAATTGGTTGAAAACTGAGAGTGCACAAACCCTTCAAAGTTTGTATGGGAATTACTATGGAAAAACGACGTTTCTCATTCAATTGACCGTAGCATTTCCCAAAGTGCCCTAGACTGTTGGTTGACCATTGGTACTCCTATACTATTCTATTAGCTACAACTTTGCCGAAGACCATATTCATATCGGATGCCTCATTCATTAGATATCGATTTTTATCAAACTGGAGAAACTTTGACAGTGATCGTTCTGCTTTCCAGCAACATTGCTGCACATGGCGCCAAAGATAGCACACAGAAATCATGGCTACTATGTTTCAAGGCAAATTACACTGATGCCCATCGAATAATGTAACCATCATGATCAAAGATTTTCATTGTGGATAAAAATCGATAACTAATTAATGAGGCGTCCGATTTGAATGTGGTGCTTGGCAAAGTTGTAGCTGATAGAGTTTCAGGTGATGAGGTGCGTCCCAAGCATCTCCCTCTACTTCCGCGTTATGTTCATCTCGTCGACGGTCCTGATGTCGCAGTTCAGCTGATAGTCTATTGGTCCACTTCACCACTCCAAAGCTTTAGGTCAACAGGGTCAAAGTAAACGTGTTGTTCATTTCGCCTTGTTGCCAGCTGATAGAAAGCTCCTCAGAAAACAGTTGAAACGGTGCAAGCTCCTTGAACGCTGTGTGGCGAATACCTCAAGTTGCAGGAAACCGAGATATTTGTACGCTTTGTCTTCAACCATAGTCCGAATCTTCTCCTGTTAGTTGACGGGGAAACAGCTGGCATTCACTGCTTGACAAACCTCACCTGGATGTCATTGTTGAACGCCAAAATCTGCAAGAGTTGATGCAGCGGCTGCACTGATTTCGCAAATAATTTCAGGTCGTGCAAAAAGAAGGTGCTGGTAATTCTTGTACTGCTGAGGAGGATCACTGCAAGGCAGAACCATAGCGGATTAAAGGTATCGCCTTAAAATATCCCCTCTTAATGCTAAGAGTTCTGGACCGCAACACAGCTGTTCCGTCGGTAATTTGTAGGGACGAGCTCCACATGCCCAACGCGGGCTGCATCAGCCTGATGACGTTCCTGTCTACCTTGTACAACTGTGACTGCAGTACCTTAAGAAGGTGCGAGTTCGGTACTGAGTCGTACGCCTTCTTGTAGTCGATGTGTGCCATGCTCAGGTTCCTCTGCTTTCCGGTGGCTTGGTCCACAATGACTGCATCTATGATGATGGCCCGATCTGTGCAGCCTTTGCTTGTTTTTTTTTGTTCTTGGGTCATCGCGTTGTTGACATCGTAGTGGTCTTGTATCCTCCTCGTTATAACCGACGACAACACTTTATGCACACTCGAAAGGCTCGTTATTGATCTGTACTTTGCTGGATCAGCCATGTGTTTCGGTTCTTCGGCAGACGATAAATGTTACGCCTGGTAATGGATTCTGGTAGCTGCGTGAGGCTTGGTAGCACCATTGAAGCATTCCGTCATCCGCTCGTGGATCGTCGTGAGTTTTGATACCAACCACGGAACTGCGTGACTTCAATGCCAATGTTGAGCGGTAGCTCGTCTCTTAGTTGTTCCGTAGTTGTCTTCAGCCCAACAGAACTCCTTCTCGGCGTATCGCTCGATCTTGCCCTCTCCTCTCCCAATGGATCACTAAAATAACTAAAACGGCCGCTATGGAATGAACAGATAGCACCACCGTAGCCTTGTGTGTTTGACATAACTTCACTGTTTTCACAATGTTAATGTCCATATACGGTGGCGCCTCTGTTTACGGTGAACGCTAGAAAGGTTGACTTCATTGATCCATTCCGACTGCGCCTCCAGCTTGATGTACTACATTTCTGTAGTGGTGAGCATATGATTATACGTACTGGCAACCATTGGCGTATCCAGGATTTTTTCCTAGGGGGTGCCTAGGGGGTGCCAGTTTCAGTGGCTTCCAGGTTGTTTATTTGTAAAAGGAAATACCGATCCACCCTCAATTTCTCAGACGCGAGAAAAATGATTTCACAAATTTAAACGCACTACATTTTAGAGAATAGCTTTTTTGGAAAATTCGATCCGCTGTACTGATTTAACACTTTCTTTGCCATGGAGGTATGAAAACTTGATAAACTGTTTGCGTATAATACATGGAATTTGTATTTTCAGTTTGAACTTAACAATCATCGCGACAACTCCTTTGTTGTGTTGATTGAACACAATCAGGTCCGTTAGAATACATTTTCAAGGGCAATTATTAGAAGTGTAAATCTCGGAAACTATCAAATATACACAAATTTGCATGTAACTTGTATTCATCGTGACATCCTCTTTGTTTTATTGCATGATAACAATTCTTATAAAAATAGTTTTCAAGCACAATCGTAAAAGTAATAAATACATATAATTGCAAAATGAGAATACAAATTGTTTTTTTGTTTGGTTTGAACACACCATTAATGACGACAGTGTTTTTTCACTACCACGTGTACATGAAAATACTTTTACAGGGAAATTACATTTCGGATAATCGAGTCTGGTTTGTACGTGTAATACAAGAAATTTATGTTTTCGGTGAAAAATTCTTTCGGTAATTCCTCAGGGAATTTTCCCGGTAAATATATTTGGAAATTGTTTTGCAATTTATTTCAATTGATACTTTTTTTGGAAATCTCCCAGTAATTCCTTTGGATTTGACAAATTTCTTCAGTAATAACTTTGGATCTTTCATTAAAAATTTATTTGGTAATATGTTGGGAATTTGATAGTAAATACCTTTCACGCATCCTTTGAAAATTTTATCGGCAATTCTATTGGAAGTTTATCTGGCTTTTTATATCATTGACAAATCCTTTGAAATGTTTTGTCGACATTTTTTTTAGAAGTATTTCAAACATTGTTTTGTTAATGTCAACAATTCTATTGATATTTGCTTTTTAAATTTCTTTAAATTCCAGAAAATTCCTTTAGGAATTCTTTTAGTGAAGCCTTTGGTAATCAATTCTACAATGACTTTGGAAACTGCCTTACAATTTTTCTGGAAATTCTTCGGCACGTCATTCTACTTTTTTTTTGAGATTTTCGTCGATTTTTTGGACTTTCGTTATCTCTTCTATTCGGTATTCCTTCGCCGATTCATCGGAAATTTTTCCATAAATCGCTTCTATAAATTCATTGAAAATTCTTCAGCCAATTTTTTCTAGATTTCTTCAGTAATTATGCAAGGAATTCCCACAGTAGATGATTTAGGAATACCTTCGGCAATTTCGATATTACTTGCATTGGAAATTTATTTGGGAATTGCATCAGCAATTCCTTTGTTAATTTTGGAAACTGCGAATATTACTATGGGAACTTCTTCGGTAATTACTTTGGAAATTGATATGGCAAATTTCCTAAAAAAAATTAAATTTTGTCACGGTGATTCTATGGAAATTACTTTTGAAGTTCTTTCTAAATTTTCTTAAGAAATTACTTCGATGTCTTCGGAAAATTCTTTGAGAATTTCTTCGAATTTTTTTCTGTGAATGTTTGTGTAATTTTTTATAGAATATATGTCGGAAATTTATTTTGAGATTGGATTTCGCCAATTTTTTTAAAAAGGCTTAATATTTTCTGCAGGAATTCCTCTGGTAATTGTTATATGAATTCTTTTGGCAAATACTTTGAAAGTGTCAAGGTAATTTTGATTTTTTTTTTTCGACAATCTCTTTGAGAATTTGTTAGGAAGTTTTTCGTGAATTTCATAGGATCTTCTTTGAGCAAGCCCAGTTGAGAATTTGTGAATTTCCAATTCAGCAATTTCCGGACGCAATAAGGCTGATACAAATTTAATTTTGACTTTTTGTCTCTCCCCTTCAAAAATATTTAAAGACTGGATTCGAAAAAAATGAGACACTCAAAATAATGTATAACTTTTGATTGCATTCACAAAAATAGCTGATTTTTTTAACCAGGAATAGCATGCTATGTGTAGTTAATGACCTCAAAATTTCATCAAAATCGGTTCAGTATAACTTGGTTGTTAGCTCATTAACCCTCCTTTGGCATTAGGGTCATTTTTGACCCAAATCGTGCACTACGTCAGCGAGCTGCTGCCAACGTAATGCAAAAGAAAGGTTAAAATGTCTGAAATTTTGACTGTAAGTTCTTCAAGTAAGTCATAATAAGTGGTGAAAATTTCATTATAATCGGTTCAGTACTTTTTTTAACAATTCAAACAAAGTGTGCATTATTTTGACTGTAGCATTGGCAACACTATCCAGATTTTTTTTTTAAATTTTGACAGTGTAAAATCGTTGTGTTCATCTGTTCTCAGTGAAAATTTCAGCCATTTTGATTGAACATTTTAAAAGTTAGAGCAGTTTGAATGTCACTATACCAAAAACCACATCGTGCTACATATATGGCTATAACTTTTTAAAGGTCAAATCAAATTGAATAAAATTTTGACACAATACATCTACATACATACTTTTTGTACAGAAAAATTTTCATTGAAATCGGTTCAGTATTTTTGGCTCTACAGTTTTAGGTAAAAAATGTGATATTTTTTAAAGTGTTTGTTTGGCCCAAGATCCTCAAATGGTAAGTCTCTTGTTTCGACGATATCTCCGCCAACACTTATCCGATTTTGATGAAATTTTATGGTAATAGCTACACATAATGTACTATTCCTGGTCAAAAAAATCAACTATTTTTGTGCACGCAATCAAAAGTTATACATTATTGTTTGTGTCTCATTTTTTTCGAGTCCAGTCTTTATCAAAATATCGGGTCTTGCTAAAAATTCTTTAACAAATCCGATGAGTTTTTAATATTTTTAGATTAAATGCTTTATTTTTTTATCCCCCCCCTCGACCTGCCGAAGAGTGGTTGGACAAAAAGTGTAATTAATATTTGTAATACAATTAAAGCATAAATAATTACAAAAAAATCATGATAAAATTGCCTGAGAAATTTGCAAAATAACTGTAAAAGAAATTGCTGAAATAATCTCAGAAGATTAGCCATTGAAATTATAAGAAAATATCCAAAGTATATGCTGATGAGTTTCAATGGAAACTATCTAAGAAATTAAAAAAAAAACAACCATGCCTACGGTCTTGCGAATACGGAGTCGTGGGTTCGAGTCCCACCAGAACTCGATTTTTTTTTCGAAAATTCATCTGTCAATCAGCAAGATTATGTGCCTTCTATTACAAGTTTTCTCCGTACAATCCTATAGGATTTCACTAGAGATTTCCCTAGCAATACCTTCTAGGATTTCTCTAGAAATTTAAACTATTCCCGAAATTCGTTAAGGGGTGCCTCTAGAGATTTGTATCAGGATTAATTCAGCTAAAATTCCTTGAAGAAGACCAAGAAGAATTCCAGGAGTAATACCATGATTAATTTCTAGAGTAATCCATGAATAAAAACTCTAGAGGTATTCCTGGATGAGTCTTTAAAAAAATGCCTGGAAAAATCTAAGGCATTTCTGGAAGTATCCTAGGCAAACTGCCTAGAAGAATCCTAGCAAGAATGCCAGGAGAAATCTCCAGAGGGATTCCTGAAGGTACCACAGTAAGAATTCTGGAGGATACCTAAGAGGCATTTCTGAAACATTAGAAGCAGCAGGAATCGCTTATAGAATCCCAGGAGAAATTCCTTGATAAAAGTCAAGAGGAGTTCCTGGAGAAATCTAACAAGAAATATTTGAAGAAATCCCAGGAAAAAAATCCTTTCCAGGAGGAAACACCGAAGGTACTTCTGCAAGCTCCTTAGGAGATTGCCCTGAATAATCTTAGTAAGTTTTTGAAGGAATCCCTGGTGAAATTCTTAGAAGAATCCCTAGAAAATTCCGGGAAGTAAGAATTTCTGAAGGAGTCCTAGGAGGAATTGTTGAAAGAACCACAGCAGGAATAGTTTGAGAAATTCAGCTGAAATTCCTGAAGAAAGGCCAAGAGGAGTTCCTGGAGGAATCCCATGAGAAATTTATGAGAGAATCATTGGATAAAATGTCTTGGATAAAAATTCCTGGAGGAACTACCGGAGAGCTTTTGAAGAAATCACAGGAAAAATATCAGGAGGTATTCTGTAGAAATCTCAGCAGAAATCCTAGAAGGGATTGCTGAAAGAATCTACATATACAAGAATTTCTAGAGAAACCTCACTGACTGAGGGTATCCAAAGAAAATAATCCTTGGAATATCTAGAGAAGTTGCTGCAAGAACCGGTAGAGGTATTTTGGAAGAATCTTTAGAGAAGGCCCTGAAGAAATCGCAGGAGAAATTTCTGAAGGAATCTCAGGAAGATTTCCCGGAAGAATTGCTGCCATAATGCTAGGATAAATTTGTATAGGAATCACTAGAAGAATTTCTGGACGTATCATAGTACGAAGTTCTGGAGGAATTGCTGGAAGAACCGCAGGAGGTGTTGTTTAAGGTATTCTTTGAGGAAGACTAAAAGTAGTTTCTGCAGGAATTCCGTGAGGAATTTCTGGAGGAATCTTAAGATAAAATCTCTGGAGGAATTCCAGGCTGAATCCTTGGAGAAATCCCTGGTTGAACAACCGAAAGAATTCCTGCAAGAATTCCAGGAAGCTTGCCTGAAAAAAATACCAGCAAGGAAGCCTAGGGAAAGCTCCAGTAGAATCCGTAGCATAATTTTTGAAGTAGGAATTCGAGTGGAATTTCTGGAAGAAGTAATTCGAGAGATATCATAGAAGTAATTTCTATAGAAATCCTAGAATCAGCAATGCGGGGGTTATCCTAAAAGAAGTTTCTCTAAAAAAATCCTGGAGGAATACCTACAGTTTTCCTTGAAGAATCGGTGGGAGTATACTGGAGCAATCCCTGATGGAATCGCAGGAGCAATTTCTGTAAGAATCTCAGGAAGACTTTCCGAAAGTATTGCAGCAAGTTAGTATGCCAGGAGAAATCCCTATAAGTATTTCTAAGGGAGTCCTAATGGATATTGCTTGAAGAATTCGAGCTGGAACTCAAGGAGGAAGGTCAATAGAAGTTCTTGGAGAAATCCCCTATGGATTTTTTGGAAGAACCTGTAGAGAAAGTTCTGGACAAATCCTCGAAGAAATCTCTGGAGTAATCACCGAAGGGATTTTCAGAAAAATCCCAGGGAGATTTTCCGGAAGAACTTCCCTAGTAGAATTCCCGAAGGTACCACAGTGAGAATTTTTAAGGAGTTCTAAGAGAAATTGCTGGAAGAAACGCAGCAGGAGTTGCTTGATTAATCCTAGCCACAATTTGATTTTTAAATTTTGAAAAATCGATTTTTTAATTTTTACGAGAGAGCACCTTTTTCTGAGCCACTATGATTTTTTCCGAATTCAAAGAGATTTTTATATCACATTTTGACAGCTGGGCAACAGCTTGACAGCTCCGCTCAGTACAAAATGGAACGGCGGGTGATTCGAAAAATCGCCTCCATACAAACTTCAATTGAATTTTTGAACAGGTCCCCGGGCTACAACATTCATGAAAATTTTCCCTTGTGGGCTTCGTGGTCGAGCGGTTAGCGGCGTCAGTCGTTTAGGTGTCTCGTAAGCCTCGGAGTGTGGGTTCGATTCCCGCTCCAGTCGGGGAAAACTTTTCGTCAAACGGAAAATTCTCCACTGGGCCACTGGGTGTGTTATATGTGTTGTCCGTTGTCGAATGTTTGTACTGTTCAGTCTGTAGAGGCCGTAAGGTCGAAGACGGTGTAATTGTCTTTTGAAAAAAAAAAAAATTTGGATTTCGGCTCAGTTTGGCGTGTAGATTCAGAACATGGAATTATATCTACACCCCTAAAAAGCCAATTGCCGGAGGAAGGCCAATATAAACTCTTGGAGGAATTCCATGGGGAATTTCTGGAAGAATCTCTGAATAAAATCTTCATTGCAATTTCTGGAAGAATCACCGAAGGAACTTCTGGAGGAAGATTGTCTTGAATAATCCCACCAGGAATTCATGAAGGAATCCCAATAGAAATTTTTAGAAGAATCCCTAGGAGAATTCTAAGAAGTATCATAGTATGAATTTCCAAAGAAATCCTAGGAGAAATTACTGGATCAATCTCTGCAGAAATTGTACAACCCCGTCAGGACTGCCTTGAGAAAGCTAAGGGAAGTTTATTGAAGAAATATTGGGAGAAACCATAAAGGAAGCCTAGAGAAATCTCTGTATAAATGGATAGAGTTATTTCTGGAGCAATGCATGAATAAGTCGGTTGATTGTTCCTACCAATATCCAAAACGCCAAAACGTACAACTGGTATGAGTGATTCTGGGTTTGCTTAAGTTTTGTTCAAATATGCCATTCACAAATATTGGAATTATTGTGTGAAGTTTTAACTTTTAGGTGACTGTTAAGGAAAAATTCTAGGGGGTGCCAAATTTGTTTTAGGGGGTGCCAGGCACCCCTGGAACCCCCCCTAGCTAGGCCAATGCTGGCAACCAATTGATGTCGTTGGGGACATCCACACTTGATCGTTTTCTATTTGTTTGTAAACACTGTTGTCATTTCCAAACCATTGATAACCAAAAATTGTTCCTACCAAGGTTCTCACACTACACAGGGAAAAATTTCTACTCAGTGGCTGAGTTGGCCTTACTCAGAAATCGAAAAATCCTTTGTTTTCTTACTCAGTTTCCGTTAAAAGTGGGACAACCCATTGCCAATGGGTTGTCCCACTTTTAGCCGAAACTGAGTAAGAAAACAAAGGATTTCTCGATTTCTGAGTAAGGCCAACTCAGTCATTGAGTAGAAATTTTTCTCGGTGTAGTTGAAGAGAATACTGCGAAACGCTGACTGTTCTGGGTACCAATAGCTGTGACATCCATCGCATGATGAATCGACGACGACGCTTGCTTCGACCGGATATCAAACGCCTCCACACTTTCTCCCTGCCGTGCCAGTGACTGTCTGCTACCGCTAGCCAGTCGCAATCGCATATGCCTGTGTTCTGAAAACATTTTTGGTTCTTGTTCGAAAATAACGGAAAGGTGTAATGATGAATGAATTTCGCTCGTTCTGCCGCGATCGTTTGTTGTGTTGTTGTCCTTGCGGTTGAAAACGTCTTCATTTGAGTCACCATTGGATGGCAGACCACTACTGTATACTGAGTAGGCGTTGCGTGCGGCCGACCGGTATCCTAACAACGAAAACGTTTGCGATTTCTGAGCTTCGGTCGAGGGGTCGACATCGATAAATTTGTTGTGGCAAACTAACTCGCGTAAAGCAATCGGGGAGAATTTCAAAAAACGGATACGCAAAATGCCAACAACGGGAAACGCGGCAACAAGCCGTCGTAATCATCTCTTCACATCGTCCCAGTCTCATCAGCAGGCGTAGGAGATCGCTAAAATGTTGCACCGGTTTTGCCAACTGCTCTAATTAAGTTCGGCCCCCGTCACATCATGTTTTGAAACGCTGCTACTCTCCTCAGTGATTCAGTTTCCCGCAGTTCCGCGGTGTAGTTTTTCTCATACAATGATATTTTTGATTATGTGACCACTTTGGTCAGTGCTTGGTTTTACTGGATTTTTTTTTATTTTGATGAGAAACAAAAATCTGGTTAGGTGTGCTCCTTGATACAGATTGTGGGCCCAGACTTCGACCTACAAACATTGACAGCTTCTAATCAGCACAAAGGTTAAATATTAGAGTGGGTCAACGTTGTATGGAGAAACTTGAAATTTGATCGTATCAACCCGGAACAAAGCTCTTTCAACCCATATTAGCGTCCAAAACAACTGTGCAAAATTTGGGAGCGATTGGTTGCGTCCCCGTATTCCGCATTGCGACTGAAATTTGTATGGAAGTTAGTATGGGAAAACGTACTTTTTTGCATTTTACTCATAAATTGAATTCTTTTGTATAATACCATGTAACTGCTAGCGTTAAAGTATAGCCTAGGATATGCTGAAAAACTTTGCCGAAGACCGCAAAGTGATCCGATGCTTGTGAAAAAAGTTATTCGCCTGGTAACTTAGGCCAAAAATTGAGATTTTATTATTGATGTTATTCCTTTACATGTTAAATGTTAAGCACCACTGGGCAATCTGTACGTCATAACTTTTGTCACAAGTGTCGGATCACTTTGCGGTCTTCGGCAAAGTTTTTCGGCATATCCTAGGCTATACTTTAACGTCATTGGTTAGATCGTTTTAGACGAAAAATTTCAATTTATGAGAAAAATGCAAAAAAGCACGTTTTTCCATACTAAATTCCATACAAATTTCAATCACAAAGCGGAATACGGGGAAGCAACCAATCGCTCCCAAATTTTGCACAGTTGCTTTGGACGCTAAAATGAATCGAAAAAGCTTTGTTCCGAAAAATCGACTTTGTTGACCCAGTCTATTAAATATGGACAAATGGACGTTTTCACTCGTTTGCCGCTTGCGCGGAGCCGTGCATTAACCATAGGTGACCATGAAAACCAAGCTCATTTTTCGTAAGCACGGCATCTGTCATGGCAAACGTCAAATTAGTAAACACTCGAGCATCGGCGAAAGAGTAAAATTTGCACCGCGGGACGGTTGACGGCGATGGAACGCACGAATGCACGCGCGTGTTTTGAAAATAAATGCATTGTTTCTCTTTTCACCACAGGCGGTCTGTGGCTGCTGGCAGTTAATTTTGCGCTTTCGATTTCAACGAGATGATAAATGAAAACGATAAAGAATGGCCTGTCCGGAGGACCACAAGCGGTTGACAATCGTCACCGGCTATGGTGGGAAAGAGGGGTGGGAACAATAGAAATACACTAGAACTCAAATGGCGCTGCAGTCACTTTTCTCATTTAATTATTTTAATAATTTTAATAATTTTCGAATCAAAGTTCATTTTAATCGAAGTTTGCTAAGCATTTAGAAAACAACAATATTTTTTTTAGGAATTTTGCGTATCTCAAGAAATTGTGTAATTAACCTTCCTTTTTATCACTTGTTTTGGTGGGATTCGAACTCACGATTCCGTATCGCTAGTCAGGCGCTTTAACCAGCCAAGCCACAGAACTAGTTACAATTCTGCGGAATAGCAAGTCAAACTGGATTCCAAGCACCGCCCTAATCGTATCCGTCTTTCACAACTCTATCTCTCTCTCGGTTCTTAGTGTGCAACAAGTGTGCGCATATTGCTTTTAGAATGTTCATATTGAAGCCTAGTTTGGTGTTTGAAAGGAATCGCTCAAGAAACTTCTTGACCGATTCCTGGCAGAAACTTTCCACGGTGACTGCCATTTGAACTGTCATTTCTTCGCAACTGCGTACTGTGATCGAAGAAAAACGGTTTCTTGGGCGATTCAGGCAAGGAATTTCCCATGCATCAAGATAGGACGAAAAATTTCTTCTGAACTGCAAACAGCGCTTCAAGCTCGACTGACACATACTTCGTCACCAACCATCTGATCGATGCAAACTCAGTATGCGTTGCGCGCTCAATGCGGACGGACGCACGACCGTTGGTTAAAAACTGACTGAGTTATAGCAGCAAGTGCCCAAAATAGGTCCTCCTGCCCAAATAATCCCAGACCCTAGTGCTTTTTGAGAAACAACGACATGACCTTCGGAGCTATCCCTTAGTAGGCTTCGTGGCCGTGCGGTTAGAAGCGTCAGTCATCTAGGTGTTCCGTAAGCCTCAGAATGTTGGTTCGATTCCCGCTCCAGTCATGAAAAAACTTTTCGTCGAGTGGGTCATTGGAGTAATGCGTTTTGTTCGTTGTCTAATCTTCTTCAGTCTGTACAACCCCTTGTTGAAGACGATGTAGTGTCCTTAAAAAAAGATATATTGAGGGAAAATCTGCAATGCTCCCAAAACCCCTGAAAACTTCTGAATCAACCGGAAATGCTTCTGCAACACCTTCGAAATCCGCTGATAATCCCTGATTCTTCCCGAAGGCCTCCTAAAACTCCCTGAAACCCCTCGAACCCCATGTAACGCACATGTAATGCCTTCAGAACCTCCTGATAATCTCTAAAACTTCCTGAAATGCCTTCGAAAGCCCGCATAAAAGCACCAGAGACTCTCCGAAACCCCCTGAAAATGCCCCTCACTGTAACGCATCTAAACCTCTATACCCCTCCTGAAACTTCCTTCAAATCAGGCCGTAATGATTAATCATAAATTTGATCAAGAATAATGATTAATAATGAAGATTAATCAAAAATCATGAATCATAATCACAAAAATGTATCGTTTTATCATTAATCATTAATCTTAATCACACTTCTTTCGCAATTCAATCATTAATCAGTAATCATAATCATCAAATATTTTTTTAATCAAACATTATTCATTGATCATAAAAAAAATATTCACCATATAATATATATGATCCAATTGTTTTAATTTACATGCTGTTCTAAATATTAAGAGCTCTTTTAATGCAGGTTATTTTTATGTACTTTTTCAATGCCACGCAGACGCAATATTGTGCATAAGAAAATGTAATTATGACTGTAACCATGACAACGGCGGCCAGAGAGCGTTCATAGGGACGAGCAAAGAGAGGTTGCAAGGGGTCAAAAAGGGTTTTCATCGGAGTACCAGGAGATAGCATGCGTTCTTCTTCTTCTGTATGACTCTACGTTTCTACTGGAACTTGGTCTGCCTCTCTTCAACTTAGTGTTCTTTGAACACTTCCACAGTTACTAATTGAAGGGCTTTCTTTGTTATCCATTGCATGAATTTGTTTATTGTTAGGCAAGCACAATGATACGCTATGCCCAGGGAGTCGAGAAATATTTCCCTACCGGAACGGGAATCGAACCCATAGTCTAACCACTAGGCTAACCGAAGACCCCAGGATAGCAGGAGTGTTACCAGGGGGATACCAGGAGAACTCAGCAGTGTTTGTGGTAGTTTCAGGGTCCACTTAGGGGGCTTTAGGGATTTTAGGAGGTCTCCGGTGTAGGAGTGCTTCAGGGCAGGGGAGTTTCAGGGAATCCCATGGGGACTGCAGGGGCCCTCAGATGGGCGCCAAGGGAGTTCTGGCAGGCAGGGCCGTGCGCAGAAAAGGCGTAAAGGGAGAAGATTTTCCTAATTTTGGCAAAGGGCAAAGGGGTGCCTAGTGTATGGAACATCGGCAATGGGAGGGATTTAACCTCCAAAACTCCTCCCTTGTGCATGGGCTTGCTGGTAGGTACCAGGGGCGTTTCACTTGGGGGTACAAGGGGCGTCACACTAGGAGGTATCAAGAGGCTTTAGTGGCGTTTAATGGAGTCTCAAGGGGATCCTGGAGGTCTCAGGGGCGTATCGGAGGATTCAGGGGCTTCCATGAGGTACCTTGAGATATCGGGGGCATTTTAGGGGAGTTCTAGGGGCTTTCAGGGGCAATTCAGAGAATCTCTGAATTCAGGGAATTACAGTAGCATTTTAGGAGGTCTTTGAGGCATTTCAGGAGATCCAAAAACTTTTCAGGGGTCATCTGGAGGTCAGATCAGGCCCTGCCAACACGAATTCATATATGATGTAGAAAAGAGGCGTAACGCGTTACGGGAGTTTCGGAAAGTCTGAAGTGCATTATATGAGATCCTAGGCGGTTTAAGGGGATTTTGAAGGCACCGCAGGAAGCTCTAGAGAATCTTCGGCGAGTTTCTGAGGCGTTATGCAAGCGTATTTGGGGATTTCGGAGTGCCTCAGGTGCGTTACATGTTATAGACAGGGTTTAAAGGAGATTTTAGGGCCATTTAGGAAGTTTCAGAGGATTCTTGGCGGGTTTTGGTTGTGGTACGGAGGTGTTTTCGATGGTTTTAGATGGTCTCAGGAGCGTTACATGGGTTTCATGGGTGTTTCAGGGGAATTTCGGAGGCGTTTCAGGAAGCTTCAGACGATTTTTGGTGGGTTTTAGAGGCGTTATATAGGTGTTTCCAGTGCTTTCGGAGGGTCTCAGATGAATTACATTTTGTTCGTGGGGATTTTGGGAGTTTTAAAGCGTGTCAGGAAAATTCATAGGATTTTCAGAGACATCTTCATGAAAACCCTTGAAACACCTCGGAAATGCCTTGAAACGCACCTGAAACCTCCAAAATCTCATTGAAATGTCCATGAAATTCCCGTAATCCATTTGAAATGCCTCTGAAACTCCAAAATTTTCCTGAAACCCCTGATATGATCTGCAATGCCTCGAAACGCCCCTGAAACCTCCGCAATCCCATTGAAACGCCTTTAAAATCTTCTTAATGAAATGAAACCTGACGGAACGCCCTTCAAATGTTTCTGAAATCCCCTGAAACGTTCCTGAAGACCCTTGTAACCCCCTTTTATTGGGTTTCTGAGAGCTCCCTTAAAATCCCCTTGGCCCCATCTCAAATGCCCAAGAGGTCTTGTTCACGCAAACTAGATTCCCTCAATAATTTCTTAGCTTATTTATGCACAAATTTCCCTCTTTTTTGCCCGTTTCAATTATACACTCCCACCCAATGTGAAAAACAGGAGGTTCCAGAGTAATTCCTTTTTTTTTAATCTCTAAATCAGTGTTACTTTTTTAGGCTAGTTTCTACTTAACAAACATTTTTGCTGTACAAGAGTGGAACAAACCATTCATAAGAAAACTTTAGCTCAATAAGCTGTTATTCAGCTAGTTCTGTTTCTTGGGTACTGTAGAGTAGTGGAAACGCGTCTATTCTCAGTTCGGTTTAGATAACAAGTGTCGTTTATTTATGTACTTTGATTTTCATAACATTCGCAGCCTACTACATCTCTCCTTACCTTTAAATAGATTTAAAATAATGTTACATGTTTTAGTTTAACCTGTCTTCCGGTATAGTTGTGGTGTTAATACATCTGTACATTCAAATAATGTTTGTCAGCTGATCTACGTTTTGCTATTGTTCCTATATCAACAAATAATATATGTTTATAGTTTTTTATCGGTATTTCAGATCATCAGCAGTTCTCCTCTGCACTGATTCTTCGAAGTAACGGATGTGTTCCTGTCGAGTCAATATTCCGGTCATCAAGGCTATCCTTTGGATTGTACCTAATTAAGATTTGGAATTGTATATTAGAAAAGTCATTTTCAAAACTTATTTCATGTCAATACTTCACCATTTACATTGATACCTTTTATTTCTTCATCATCAGATTGCATGTCTTACCTCAAATATTGTTATTATGTCGTTTTCAGATTTCTTGATCTTCTATTCAAATTTCATATAATCCTGAGCAATGGCTGCAGAAACATAGAATAGTTAAAGTATTAATAAATACGCTTTATCATTATTTTCATTATATTGAAATATGTGTCCCTTTATCATAGATGGGCTGAAGTCACACTTCCTTCATCTCATGATAGACTGGATTGCCAAATGGACTGAGACGTATCTCCTTCATCTGGTCTTTCTATTGCAGACTGAAACATTGCGTTTCCTTTGCTCATCCCTTTATCATAGATGGACTGAAGTTACACTTCCTTCATCTCATGATAGACTGGATTGCCAAATGGACTGAGACGTATCTCCTTCATCTGGTCTTTTCTATTGCAGACTGAAACCTTACGTTTCCTTTGCTCATCCCTTTATCATAGATGGACTGAAGTCACACTTCCTTCATCTCATGATAGACTGGATTGCCAAATGGACTGAGACGCATCTCCTTCATCTGGTCTTTTTATTGCAGACTGAAACCTTATGTTTCCTTTGCTTATCCGTTTATCATAGATGGACTGAAGTCACACTTCCTTCATCTCATGATAGACTGGATTGCCAAATGGACTGAGACGTATCTCCTTCATCTGGTCTTTCTATTGCAGACTGAAACATTGCGTTTCCTTTGCTCATCCCTTTATCATAGATGGACTGAAGTTACACTTCCTTCATCTCATGATAGACTGGATTGCCAAATGGACTGAGACGTATCTCCTTCATCTGGTCTTTTCTATTGCAGACTGAAACCTTACGTTTCCTTTGCTCATCCCTTTATCATAGATGGACTGAAGTCACACTTCCTTCATCTCATGATAGACTGGATTGCCAAATGGACTGAGACGCATCTCCTTCATTTGGTCTTTTTTTTTATTATGACTAAATACTGTTTCCTTTGCGCTGAAGTATTAAGTTTCCTTTGTATGTACTTTAGAGCATGCAAACTTACAACAGATTCGTGGTTATTTTGAAACTACGTTCTGCTTATGTTCTGCTAAATAATAATTCAGCAAAAGTACAAATTCAGCTTGTAACTTGCATCAAAATGTTTTCCGAAACTACACTAGGAAAATCCTCATCTAGTTTACATGTGACCACATGGACGCATGATTTTTTTTTTTAATAATATTTTTCAATCAAACATTGTATTTCACTCATAAATTTCACGTATGTAAATTGTAATAGTACAATAGATTGTATCAATAAATACGTGCACGTTGTTCTTTGTTAAAGCATGAAAAGGTTAAATAGCAGTGTAATAACTCAACCTTCCGTAACTCACGCGGTTGACCACCACCGTCAGCATCACGCTAATGCTGAGTACAAAAAACGAGATTTTTCAACGTTTTGTACAAAATACAACAAATTGATCCCTCGAGAGTTAAACAACTATTTGTTCAATTACTGGGATACACATTTCTTGGTTTCCAGATTATCTGTAGATTTAGTTGTAGACTAGAAATCATATTTCTTTATTTTGTCTAGAACAGGCTGGAATAATTTTAGACATCCTGCATCTCTGTTTGTCATGAATGCTTCAACTAGACTACTTTCGCTTAAGACTAGAACATGTATGAAGTTTTCTTCAATTCATACTAGAAATCAAATAGATGTTCCTCAAACATTTTGTAACTTCACTACTAAAGTATTAACAATTTAGTTTTAGTTATTATGTACTAACGAAGATATTTTTTTTTATTCACAATTACCAAGTTTCAGTAAAAATCAAACTGCATCCATGTTTTAGGTAGATTTCAAGGTAGATTTATATTATAATTCATCCAATTGTTTAATGACAAATCATAGTAAGTAATCAAATTATAAGTCTGTATTTAACGGTGTCGCTAGAACAATAAATTCGCTGTGTTAGATTTACATTACAGTGCGACCTTTTTGTTTTACAGAGAGTTGGTTTTGAATATTTAAAAATTCAACATCTTAAAACCTGCTTGAGGCAATCCAGTTCTTTACGTAATTATTTGCAAATCTTTGTGTATACGTATAAAATTTACGTATAAAATTTATTACTATGTACATCTATTGTAATTTATGGATTACCTTTTTTATGTATTTACATGTAATGAATAATAATCAATTACCAATAAACCATGGCGGCTTTCTTATTTAAATTTGTCTTATCAACCCATTTATCATGCTTCGTGATACCTATGAACACGATTATATAAAGCCTCTGCGAAACTCAAACGAAAATCAGATTATAGTAAGAACAAAGTCGTGTTCATTAAATCGTTCTAAACATTGATGAAAAGCCTCCTCAATATTAACAACATTAATAGAATACCAACACGAATGCATTCCTCTGGTGTGAAGTGTCGTTAATAAATAACAATAATCAAATGAATAACAAGTGTATTCTGTACTTTGAATTAACCTTATCATTTCTAGTTATAAAAACTAGTTTTGATATTATGATCTTCCATTCATTATCCGACATACCGTGTGGTTCACAAAATCTATGAACATTCTTAATAATATTCGCAGCGTCAAGTGTGAGCTAACTTTTACGCAACAGCGTCGATCATCTCCATAAAAGCTTTTAACGTAGCAATACAATGTATGCCGAGAAAACTATTGTTAACTGTTTAATAGTGTACCATTAATCAATCACTTTTCCCCCCATAAATAACATTCGTGCGCTCTCTTTGAAAATTTCCAGCGTTTATCAGAATTATCATAATGCTTTTCCTCCACGTATCGATCACAGCTATTTTTTTTTTAATTTCTTATACCTTCCGTCATTTTGGTAGATCACCTCAACATTGTTAGATCAAACACGCACTGGGTCGATAAGGTAGTAATATTTGTATCAGTATCTGCTTTGCCGATCCATGCACCAAGATTAATCATTGATAATATAAGTTAAACTGAACCTTATAGCTCATCTTCATCAAGAGGTTGTGTTTTTTATGATAAAGTAGAATAAGAAATGTAACCGCTGATTCCTTATTAAGGCTTGCTCATGATTGAAGTTTCGTTTTAGTTGTTCTAACACAGCTAATAATTAATTGTACGCAATATTTTCGTCGTATCATAAGGTTATTTAACACAAAACCATCCGTATGGAACACACACACTCCAGTCCTTGCAGTGAACCAATCACTTCCGTATCCGTTTGTAGTATATTAAATTAGAAAATAGTTACCAAATATTGGAAATCAGTCCAAACCATCGATACATCTCCACTTTCGAGAAATCCAAATTCATCCGAAGGCAAACGTTCATCCGAGATCGTCTTATATTGAAGAACTTCTGCTCAAATGTTGCATTTTCTTCTAAATCCCCCTTCCGGTGGTTCAGCTTCCTACAGCCTCTACGAACTTCTTTATTCATCACAATTGCAACTGCCAAATCTTCCTTTGTTGTTTCAAACTGACCCATCCTCAGACGCCAATGTAGAGTAGTGGAAACGCGTCTATTCTCAGTTCGGTTTAGATAACAAGTGTCGTTTATTTATGTACTTTGATTTTCATAACATTCGCAGCCTACTACAGGTACTTACAAAAAGATAGGACTAGCAAGGGTCAAGTATGTAATGATTCCGCTTTAAAATTACTTGAGCGGTTCGCAGATGGCAAGAAAAATCTAACACCGTTAACGTCTCCCATGCAATTCAAATAGAGTTGTCACTTTTGCTTGCGGAAAATGGTCGGCTCTATTTTCCGCAAGGGAAAGTAACGCTTCCTCGCATACTAGATCAATTGTCAAAAGTACTTGCAGGAAAAGGAGTAACTCAAGGGGGAGTCACTGAGCACATCTTTATTTGCGCCAATTATTTTCAGTGTGCCACCGGGTATTGAATTGTGCCTCAGTGTGCCCCGAAGTGCCACTGCTTGATGATTCAGATTTTGCTTGGCAACTACCAAGACAACCAACTGTTTGTTTTTATTTTGCAGGTAAAATGCACAAGGTTGCCTAGTTTTTTCACCCAAACTCAAGTGTCAAAATTGTGCCTCAGAGTGCCTCGGTGTGCCACACAGCGTATAAGACGGTGTGCTTGGCACCTCTTGGCACAATGTTCCAAGCGACTAGCCCCTTGGAGTAACTCTACTTAAGTTCTGTACTTGGGTACAGAAAACCTAGCTTCACTTTTGTAATTTCGAATAGTTTTAAATAACTGAAATCAAGTTGATCATTAATCATTTCCTATTTTGTGATTCATTAATCATGACTGATCATTATTTTTAATCAATAAGCCATCTTTAATCATTAATCATAATCCCTTATCATAGATGAAACTAAATTTAATCATTAATCATAATCAATAATCATCCTTAAAATTAAATTAATCTTTAATCTCAATCATTAATCAAAGAATTTGGAAGTTTAATCATTAATGACTAATCATGATTTTTTTTTGTTAATCATGAACGCTCTGCTTTAAATCTCTCTGAAATCCTTCACGACCCTCCAAGCTGCACCAGCAACTTCATCCAAAACTTGGCTTTCTGTGCTTCGGTCTAAATGAGTTGCACTGAAAGCACACGCAACTTCCATCTTGTCAATTTAGTTGCATTTAAACTCCAAATTTCGTAGAGTTTGTTTCGAAGAAATCACCAAATACCTCGTGTTTGACATCGATTTGTGGAGGCGTAGCTTACGTATTTCTCACAAGTGATAAAACAGTCAGCTTGCATAGAATATGCACATTAGAGTCATGCAACATCTGACTCTGGTTTGTTTGTTCAGATTAAATAGGCGGCGATACTGGCACTGCATAAGCTGGTGCAGAAGATGGAGAGTTGGATCCTGGATTCTGAAGCAGGACGCCACATGTGTCGATCGCAGTCGGCCGTCCACGAGGCCAAGAAGTCGTCCGAACCCATCTACGTGGCCAATGCAGCGGAGATCCCAGTCAGTGGCGGCAGTTGGAAGCGTGTAGAAGATACGTACACCAATCTTGATATCGCTAACGTTTTATGTTTTCCATATCTCGCACGAATCTTTTGTCTGTTAGCAGGATTTGCTAGAAAGGGTATCGAATCACGTTTACCTCGAAAGCGTGTGAAGTTGAGCATTAGTCAATAGGCGACGTTATTGTCACGGCGAAAGACATGGATAGTATGTACAGACTGGATCGTGTTGAATCATTTGTTGCACAACCATGTGGCAACCTGCAACTGTGGCATCGGCGGTTGATGCATGGCAACATCGACAGCGTCAAGCGTTAACCACGATGATCCTACCTTACCTTGATACCTTGTTGGCTACAAAGTAACTTTACTCCAATGCCGAGCGTATAGTAGAGCACCATCTTCGTCGGTCTTGGGCGAAGTTCCTCCAGTTTCCCCGAACGTGTAGGGATCGTAGATCTTCTTCAACCGCGTGCAGCCAGCGAGTTCGCGGCCGCCCACGAAGTCGCCTACCTCTACCGGGTTCTCTGCTGAATATTGTTTTCGCTATTCTTTCTTCCGACATTCGCACTACGTGTCCAGCCCACTGAAGTCTGCCGTATTTTATACGTTTCACAATATTCGCATCTTCGTACACTTGGTACAACTCGTGATTCATGCGTCTGCGCCACACTCCATTTTCTTGTTTCCCACCGAGAATTGTCCGCAGCACTTTGCGCTCAAAAACTCCAAAAGCTTTTCGGTCTACCTCCTTTAACGTCCACGCTTCGTGACCGTAGAGGGCAACCGGAAGAATCAGCGTCTTATACAGAGCGAATTTTGTTTGCGTTTGCAAGTTACGGGACCTAAGCTGGCTACGCAATCCGTAAAAGGCCCTATTCGCAGCTGCAGTACGCCTTTTCACTTCACGGGAAACGTCATTGTCACATGTCACAAGTGTTCCAAGATAAACAAATTCTTCAACAACTTCAAACACTTCCCCATCAATCACTACCTCAGCACTAACACCACTAGGCCTGCTTCTGTCTCTACCCGCTATCATGTACTTCGTCTTGGTAGAGTTAATCGTCAAGCCTATCCTCGCTGTCTCTCTTCAGAGGAGCATAAGCTTCCTCCACTGCCCTACGATCGATGCCGATGAGATCAATATCGTCCGCAAAACCGAGGAGCATGTGCGACAGTGTGATGATAGAGCTATTCCTCTGCACGCCTGACCTCCTAATCGCTCCTTCGAGTGCAATGTTGAACAATAAATTTGAAAGAGCATCCCCCTGCTTCAATCCATCCAAGGTCACAAACGACGTAGACACTTCGTCCGCGATCCGAATACTTGATTTTGATCCATCCAGCGTTGCGCGAATCAGCCTAATTAGTTTCGCCGGAAAACCATATTCTGACATTATTTGCCAAAGCTCATTTCTTTTCACTGAATCGTACGCTGCTTTAAAATCAATGAACAGATGGTGAGTCTGCAAGTCATATTCCCGAAATTTATCTAGGATCATCCGCAGGGTAAACATTTGATCCGTCGTTGATCGGTCCTCACGAAAACCAGCCTGGTATTCGCCGACGAAGGATTCCTCAAGAGGTCGCAGTCTGTTGAACAGGACACGCGACAGTATCTTATACGCCGAATTTAAAAGGGTAATCCCTCTGTAATTGGCACACTCCAGTCTGTGCCCTTTCTTGTAGATTGGGCATATGAGGCCATCCAACCAACTAGTGGGCAATTCTTCATCCTCCCAAATCTTTATAATAATCTGATGGATTGATTGATGTAGCTGCTCGTTTCCGTGCTTAAGAAGTTCGACCGGGATCTCGTCCTTCCCAGCAGCCTTGCTGTTTTTCAGCTCCTTAAGGGCCTTTTTAACCTCATCCAGTGTTGGTGGTTCCACTGCTTGACTGTCATCCATTATGTTAATCCTGTTCCTGGGTGCTCCTTCGCTGCTACCATTCAACAAATCTTCGAAGTGCTCCTTCCACCTGGCTGCCACCATTGTTTTGTCTGTCAGCAAATTTCCTTCCCGGTCATTGCACATGGCGGGCACTGGTGCAGTCTTGTGCCGCGCGCCATTGACAGTAGCATAAAATCTCCGCATATCGTTCCTGTCCATACTTTCCTGCGCTTCAGCAATAACACTCTCTTCGTGTTGCCGTTTTTTCCTGCGGTGGATTCGTTTCTCTTCTGCTCTTGCAACTCTGTACCGCTCTCTGTTCTGCCGGGTACCGGCCACTAGCATTCGACTTCTGGCGGCATTCTTTTTGTTCGTCGCTCGTTGGCAGTCCTCGTCAAACCAACCATTACGTTGGCGTCGCTGAGCGGTACCAATCACCTCTTGCGCTGTTGTTGTCACTGCTTCGTGGATACTTCCCCACAAGCTGTTGACATCTCCAGATCCGTTGGTCTCTCCTATCCTCTCGTTTAGCTTCTGATGGTACTGTGCAGCAACCCCTTCGGCTGACAAGCGCTGGATATTGAAACGCATCGTCCTGTTGTTTTTTGAACTCGTGACGCTGGATAATCGCGCCCGAATTTTAGCGGCTACAAGATAATGATCCGAGTCGATGTTCGGGCCTCTGTAGGACCTCACATCTATGACGTCCGAGAAATGTCGCCCGTCGACGAGCACGTGGTCTATCTGGGAGCAAGTGTCACCACTCGGGTGTCGCCAGGTGTGATTTCGGATATTCTTACGTGCGAAGTAGGTACTGCTGATTGCCATCCCTCTAGCAGCAGCGAATGTCACAAGGCGCAGACCATTATCGTTGGTAACAGAATGAAGGCTTTCCGTTCCAATGACAGGCCGAAAGAAACTTTCTCTGCCGATCTGCGCATTTGCATCACGATGATCAGTGGTATCGAAATCCATGGATCGACAATGTCGAGCTGTGTGCCAAGTGCCGAAGGGAAGCATCAAATGCTGCCGTTCAAATCGAGTGGAGCTCGGGCGTAGGATGTTCTGGAGTTAATCCACTCAGACCTATGTGGACCGATGGAGAAGACGTTGCATCGCGGCAGCAAGTACTGGATTACCTTCATCGACGTACCAAGATGACGTTTGCGTACTTTCTGAAATCCAAGGCCGATGCGTTCAAGGCCCACGTCGAAAACCAATCTGGAAGGAAAATCAAATGCTTGAGGACAGATAATGGATAGGAGTACCTAAGCCAGCAGTTTCAAGACTTGGCGGGATACGGCACGAACAGACGGTACCGTACAACCCGCAACAAATGAATCGTACAATTGAGGAGAAGGCACGATGTTTGCTGGTGGACTCGGGGCAGGGGCTGCATCCATGGCTACGCGGAATATACCAAGGGATACGGAATGTTTATTCCTGTGACAAAAAACGTTTTCGTTAGCCGGGACATCATACTACTATCGGAGGAGGCCTGCCAAGCCGGTCATGCTGAAGCGGAAGTGGCACAATACTGCGAAGATACCGATGCGATCGACCAGAGTGATGAAGCGATGATGACTCGGTTCAGACTGAACCAGCTGAGGCCGTCGAAGCCACGGATACGGAACTGGAGCCGGAAGCAGTTGAAGATTTGGAAGCAAGTTGTTTTTAGTGGAAGCAGTTCAACCAGGTTCAACCGTCTGCGCTTTCTCCGCACCCAACTCGAGACAGTGTTGATGCTACTCCGAGGCGCAGTGAGAGGTAGCGCCATCGACCAGGCAAGTATTCTGTTCAAGGGCTATTCGCAAGTCAATGGCGTGGACTACCAGTACGTCGTCTGTTACGCAACATGGCGGCGAAGCTGAACTTCGAAGTGCACCAAATGGACGCGATGACTGCATTCCTGCAGGGCAACTTGGATGACGAGGAGATATTCATGGAGCAGCCAGAAGGGTTCCGTGACGACAGGGCACCAACGAAATCCTGCAAGCTGCAGAATGCTCAGTACGACCTAAAGCAGGCTTCCAAAATATGGAACCAAAAGATGGACACGAAGCTCAAGCAGATGGGGTTCAAACGGGCAAAGTTCCATAGTTGCGTTTACCATCGAATCGTTGCAGGAAAGCCCGTCATTATAGCAATATACGGGAAGAATTTCCTCATTCTTTCGAACGATCAGCAGTTGGTGGCCAGCATTGGTGGAGCCAGCATTTTCTTTTTTCATACTCACTCTCCCAAACATACACGAGAAAGAGAAAGATAGAAGAGGAGGCAGCTTGCCCCCTCTTTCATCTTGCTCTTTCGCTTGCATGTTTGGGAGAGTGAGTAAGAAAAAAAGATTAAGCTGGCTCCGCTAATGGTGGCCAGTTTCAAGCAGCAGCTAAGCGCCGAGTTCGAGGTGAAGGACTTGGAACCAGTTAAGCAGGTGTTAGGGCTACGGGGGAGGAATACTATATCGACCAGCTGTTGAAGAAGTTCAACATGATAGGCAACTATAATGCTCCTTCTCCTCTGGACGTGAATCAGTGGTTCATGAAGGAAATGTGTCTTTCAAATCAAGAAGAAAAGGAAAAGATGACAAATGTTCCATTCCGAGAGCTAGTCGGTGGACTTCAATTCGTTGCATAGCTATGTCCGAAGCATATTGAAGATAAGATGAAACTTGGGGTTTACAAATTTGGACTTAAAGGGGGATGTTAGCCTAGTAGGTCTTGCTTTTTATATGTAGAAATAAATCATGTCTCGCCAAGTCTATGGTGTCCACAGTGTATAAAGTGCATCATCATCGGTGACATCCACGTCCATTTACTTGGATGATTTTTCTTCCAGCCGTGCACCAAAAATTGTTTGTTTCCGTTTAGACCTCGCGAGTTGAGATTGTTGATGGTTTGAAAAAGCAAACAACTTCGTTTCGCTTCTATGTCACCTAAGCGTATCTAGTTATGCGAAAAGCACTGCTTAGTGGTGATTTGCGACCGTTTGTGGTGTTATTTTATTTCTTCAAAGCTGTGAAATGCCCTAAAACTTACCAAAATAAGCAATCGTCGCATACGTCAAGAAGGAGTTCTGTTGGGCTGGAAGCAACGAACACAAAAGAGACTGAACCCACTGCTCCAGAATCAACAACAGCAACTACGGGACGAAATAATGCTCCACATGACGACAGCAGTGACGTATTTCAGTAAACAGACCTCATGTCCTGACACCGAATACTAAAGCTGCGGAATTCCTATCCAATTAATCTTCAATCAGGATATTTGGCACTACAGTCGACTCTCCACATGTCGATGTTCTTATCTCGATGGGCTGATCGGTAGTACTTGGAGGCCGAACAGACAGAATGGCCCACATTGGTATGACGAGAAAAAAAAACTAGCAAACATCTACGGGACACCATCTAGAATTGTTCCTTTGGGTGAGTAGAACAATCTATGAAAGATTCAGCTCAATCGGTTAAAACTAAGCTGGAGTTGAAATGGGGTGTTCAGCCCAATTTGCCCAAATATATGAACAACTGGATGACCTCCTATCTATCTTTCAGTACGTCGCCAGTTTGCCGTGTTCGATTTGCCTCAAAACGAAGAAAATAGCAGTTGGTAGTCTTAGACGCAACTTTGTAGAAGATCATACCACGCTAAAACATAACTCAATCACGGTTTAAGTCAATTGCAATGGGAGGAAGATGAGGATTTGTGAAACTCGCATGACTCCAAGAACTCATAGAAGTCAACATTACGGAGATCCTGGACGGGTATGGATAATACACATTTATGCCTGTCATGAGTTTGGTTCAAAAATGTGCAACTAAACCATCTGATAGTCATATTCATTCGCAAAGCAGGCTTGTATTGAGCGTGCACAACCACAGCCAAGCAACCTGCCAGCCTGACGCGACGGACACGAAAACTTGAAATGCCGCAAGCGATTCATGAAATTTTTCCCGACACATCAATCAATTTTCGCGCGCTAAGCTTCTACTTCGCTATGGGCGAGAAGCAGAGGCAGGTCTGCTGCACGTTGTTTTGTTTAAATTTTCACGCTGAGTTTTTTTCTTGTCTCACACTTACCACAGTGGTTGCATGTTACGGTGCGGTGGTGGCGACTGTGTGAGTTCGGGTCAGCGCCTACTGCAAGCGCGAAGGTTAGGAAAACAATTTCCGCAACAGTAATCAGCACCCACCATGCACCTCCATCAAGTTTCGATCCTCGGTATCATACATATGTATGTACCTACACAATACACACACTGAAATGTGTGCGAGCGCGCGCGTGGGGTGCACATTCCTCCTGCTCGAAGCTCGTAAAACCGACGCGAAATGTTCTGTTTTTGTTTATTAACAGAATTCGATCGTAATTTGAACCTACAATAATCAATATTTTTACTAGTGCACAAAACACAACCAGATGTCTTCCTCGTCTTCTTTCGAAATGTTTACAGGGAAGGAAAAGTTCCGGATGGAATGGAAAGGAATCCCGACACCAACCCATGCGTTGAATGGAAGTAGCGAGCAAATAGGGTGTTCCATGCTCCATGGTAGCCAGTGCCGATTCAAGCGGCGTTGATCAAGGCTGCAATTTCGCTTTGCGAGAAAACTGCGAGAGAAGAGCCATGTTTTCATCACACGCGCAGAAATCTAGCGCGAGCTTGTATTCGAACTGAACGAACTTTGGAATAGTCCAGGAAAATGTAGGATTTTCATGACAAAAGTGTGTACAAAAGAAGACGATCTAGATTTTGAAGCACACAAACTCACTTTTCACAAATAATTAAACTGTTGGCTTGAAAGAAATGTTAATAGGGAGTCTCACTAAACAGATGATTTCAGAAAATCTACCATATGTTCCTACAGAAGTGTCACAAAGAGTTCTTTTACGAAAACTGGCATGAATTGCTTCACCGATTCCTCCATGATTTTTACAAATTCTTTCAGAGACTGTTTAAGAAACCCGCCCAGGGATTACTTCAAAAATTTCTCTAGGCATTTGTTTGAAGAATCTATTGGGGATTCCTTTAGAAAATCTACAATATTTTTTTCTGAAAATTCTTTCGGAAATTTGTCCGAGTATTCGGCCAAAAACTCACTCATCGATTCTTTCAAAAAATCTTCCATGGTTTTATTCGGAAATTGTCTTTAGAGATTTGTTTAAAAATTCCTCCTATTCTATAAATTCCACGAAAATACTTTCAAAGCATCTTGCATGATTTACTTTTGAAATTCCCCAGTTTTTTTAGGAGTTTTTTCAAAAAATCATTCAGAGATTCCTTCAGAAACTTCTTTAGACATTTAACCAGAAATTTCTCCAGTAATTGTTTTAATTGAACTTTCAGTAATACCTTCATAAACTCTTCCGGAGTTTTTCAGGAAAAGTTTAAAAAATTCCTTGAAAAAAGTGTACTGAGGCGTGTACTGAGGTTACTTTGAAAATTCTCCCAAGGAATTCACCAGATATACCCACAGAAACTTCCAATTTCTTCGGAGATTTATTTTCCTAAAAATACATCAAAAATTCGTTTAATCATTCCCTCAAACAATCTTCTGAGGATTTATTCCAAAACTTTCTCAGTGGTTTTCATTAGAAATTGTTACAGGGATTTTTATTGAAAATCTGTTTGATTATCTGTTAAAAATTCTTCCTAAAATATCTGTAGAAATTCCTCCAGGGATTCTTTAAAAAAATGTGAGATCCATTCGGGAATTTTTACAGAAACTCCCCTAGGGGTTTCTTCGCTACTTTTTCAAGGGACTCTTTCAGAAAATCTCCTATGGCTTTTATTATAAATGCGACTAATAATTTATTCAAAAAATTGCCAGATTTTCCTCCATAGATTTCTTTACAAATTTCTACAAGGATTACTTTCAAAAACTTTCACAGATTTTTCGATTGTTCTTTCATGGACCCTTGCTGAAATCCATCGTAGGATATATTTAAAAAAAATCATGAGTTCCTGATACAAATTCCCAGAGATTTTTTACAGCAATTCTTTTAGAGACTTTTCGGAAACTCCTCGCAGACTCGTTTAAAATAAATGCGGAAAATCTTAAAGGAATGCAGTCATAAATTCTTACATAAAATCCTATAGGAAGGGATTCCTTTTAGACTTGAGAATGACCTCCGGAAATTTCTTCAGGAACTCCTTAAGAAAGTCCGTTGGAAAACACTTTAAGAATTCCTTTAAAAAAAAACTGGCATAGATATTCCCCCAAAGGTTTTTTAAATCACTCATCTAGGAAACCTTCCATGAACTTTCTCAAAAAAAGTAATGTATGTTTTTTTAGAAAATGATTCACGAATACACTGAGAAATTCAGACTTTCTTCAAAACTTTCTCAATCGCTTTCCAAAGAATTTCTCCAAGGATTGCTTTAGAAATTCTAGAAAAGATTATTTGAGAAACTCCCAAGATTTTTTTTTTACTTTTCTTTAGATATTCCTTCAAGACATCCAGAATTGCTCCAAAGAGTTTCGTAAGAAAGTCTTGGAAAATCCTCTAAGGATTCCTTCATTCCATTTCTACAGTTTCTTTTAGAAATTCTTATTCTAATGGAACGGCTGGCAGACATTCTTTTAGAGATTCCTGCAGAAATTTACACAGAGATTTCATCAGAAACTCCACCGGGTATTCTTTGTATTTTCTCAGAAGTTCCTCCAAGATTTACCTCTAGTAGTTTCTCTATGGATGCCTCCAGAAATTTATTGAAATAAAATTTTAGGATTTTTATTAGGGGATTCCTATAGAAATTTCGGAAGAAGAAAATAAAGTTTCTTGATTTTCCATGTTTTTTGTCTTTCTCGTACACCGAAGTGTACTGAAAGGCTATATCCCGCATAAACGATAACCATAAGATGTGCTTAGCAACTCATTCGGGATACAATTCGAACAGTATGCGGTATGGTTGAACCGTCTGCATTATGGTCCCGTGTATGGTGTTTGTTCCTAATAGTTCACTGAAAACAACAAATTTTCGATTGCAGGCTCGGGGAATCGAGTCACATATACCAATCAACGCAGTTCGACTAATAGAGATTATGTCTGTATATGTTTATGTATGTGAGTATGTATGTATGTCTGTGCGCAGAAAAAGTTCACTCACTTTTAAAGCACTTTCCAACGGCCGATTTTGCGCATTATAGCTCAAATCGAACCGCAATTTTACCGCATTGTTTGCTATTGAAAATGGTAAACACCCGGGACGATCTACTTTTGGCAGAAATGCAATATCTTCTTTCTTTTTAAACATTTTGCCCTGGATTTTTTTTATAGTCTAGGGGAATAGTTGTGCTAAGAAATGCATTCCCCCTCCCTTTTGCTGGTAGCCGAAAATACGTGGCTTTTTTGTATTTTTTATAAATTCTACTTGTTTTTACTCAAATTTGATCTTTTTACTAATCATCAATAGTTTTCACTGATCCTTGACATGCAATGTTATTACTACCCATCATAGTCTGTTGAAGTTGTGATCCCAGAGCTATTCTAAGGCCTCCAAAGTACTCCGAAGTTTGTGTCACAAAACCTATACCAAATTTTATACACGATGAATCCTCGCAGAACATAACCTACGGTACTCAGAAAGCCTCAATTGGGTGATCTAGGTCATCCAAATTACTCTGGAATGCATTTTCTTAAGATCTAGTTAAGTCTGGTAGTTGGACATTCCGTGAAATACAAATGGCCTCCAAAACACTTTGAAGTCTGGGTTACGATATCTACATACTGTATCATGCTTTAATTGTAAAAAATATTCGTGGGATGTAGTCTATACTGCTAATGGACTCTCAGCGCACAACTATAATGCTTTTGGTACATTCATGGGATATTCCAGGCTTTCCAAACTATTCTGGAATTAGGACCTTCAAGTTCTACATGCTCTACTCTTGTTTCTGTTCACTCTATCGGTATAATTCTTGCACGATTATGTCTGTTGCACCTCATAATATTGCGAGTATCTCTATGTGTAGCTATTTGGGTGTCCACTGGTATTCAAATAGACCCAATGTATTATGAAGTATGGGTCGCAATATCCGTAAATCTTATGATATACTCTTAGAGCCTCGGAGTGCAATTTTGATAACTTAGCGACACACTCTTGGTGATCTAGGTCATTCAAATTATTCTGGAATAAATACCTTCAAGCTCCACAAGCTCTACTGAATATATTTACTTTATCGGTGTAGCTCCTCCAAAAAATCCTTCAGGAATTCTTCAAAGACTTTCGCCAAGATTTCCTCAAATAATCTTCCCAGGTATTCCTCTAAGAAATCCTGGAAGAATTCTTCCAGGAGGTTTTCAAGAAATTTCTCGAAAATTCTTCCAGGAGTTCTTCCAAGTAATCAAAGAAATCCCTACAATAATCCCTCCAGGAATTTCTCGCAGAATTCCTTCAAGAATTTCTCCTGACATCACTTTGAAAATTATGCCAAGAATTCCTCAAAAAATCCCTCTAGGTATTCCTTCAATAATATCTCCAGGAATTTCTCATAGACTTCGGCTTAGAATTTCTCCAAACATTCCTCCAGAAATTCCTCCAAGAGTTTCTCCAGAAATTCTTCCAAGATCATCTATGTATTTTTCCAAAAAGCTCTCAAGGAATTTGTCTAGAAAATCCTTACGGAATTTCTCCCGAAACCTCCGAGAAATCTTCCAAAAATTACTCCAGGGGTTCATCTGAGATTATTTTCAGGCATTTCTCTAGAAATTCCTCCAGGAATTCGTGAATAAATTTTTCAAGGAATTCCAACAGAAATTACTTCAGGAAATCCTCCAGGAACTTCTAAAGGGATTCTTCATAGAATTCTTCCAGGGATTTTTTGTAAAGTTTTTATAAATTCCAGGCTCCTTCAGGAAACTTTTAGTAATTCTTCAAAAAAAAAAGTCCTGACAATCTCAATTCATTCAGGGATTTCTTCAGAAATACCCCCGAAAACTGTTTGGGAGTTACGCAAAAAATTCCTCCCGAAATTCTTCAAGAAATTCCTTCGGAAATTACCCCAGGAATTCCTCCAGGAACTCTTTTAGGTATTCCTTAATAAATTCTTCTTGGAAATTCACCAGGAAATCCTCCAAGAATTCCCCAAGGAATATCTCCAAGAATTCATACAGTAATTCCTCAAAGACATCTGCCTAGAATTATTTCAAGAATCCCTCCAGGAATTCCTCTGAAAATCCTACAAGGCCTTCCCCAAGAATTTCACCAGGGGTCCCCCCAAGACTACTGCCAAGAATCCCTTCAAGTATTTCGCCAGGAATAAATCCAAGGATTTTTTCAACCCCAGGGATTCCTCCGAGAATTCTTTCAGGTCATTCTCCAGGAACTGCTCCGATACTTCGTCCCAGAATTCCTTCAAGAATCCCATCAGGAACTTCTCCAAGAATTTCTTCAAAAAATCCTCCATAAAATTTCTTCAGGTGTTCCTCCAAAACTTCTGCTAAGAATTTCTCCAAAAATCCGTCCAAGAATACCTCCAGGATTTATTCCAGAAATTCGTCCAGCAAGTACTTCAGTAATTTCTTTACTCTACGAATTCCTTCAGGAATTACTCGACGAATTCTTCCTGGAATTACTACAAGAATGCCTCTAGGAATTAATCCGGAAAATACTCCAGGAATTCCTACAAGAAGTATTCCAGGAATTCCTCTAGAAAAAAAAAAAACCCTACAGTGCTTTCTCCAGCAATTCCTTCAGGGCTCCTCCAAGATTTATTCCAGGAAGTACTCCAGGAATTCCTACAAGAAATATTCCAGGAATTTCTCCTGGAATTACTCCAAGAAATAAAAATTACACAAATATAACTTCGAAAATTCCTCCAGGAGTTCCTTCAGGACTTCTCAAGTAAATCCTTCAGGAATTCCTCTAAGAATTCCCCCAGGATGTTCTTTCAAAATTCCTTCACACTACATGAATTATTCCAGAAAGCACTCCAGGAATTCCTGCAGGATTTATACAGAAATTTCTTCAAGAAATTCTTGAACAAATTCCTGGTGGAACTCTTGTAGGAATTCTTGGAGGAATTCCAGAAGGAACTTTTCAAGGAATTTCTGAAGAAATTCCTAGAGAAAATCTTGGTGGAATTTTTGAAAGAAGTCTTGAAGGTATTCCTGAAGTTATTCATGGAAGGGAATTCTGGCAGGAATTCTGGATTGTTGGAGGAAATCCTGCAGGAGTTCTTGAATGATTTCCTGATGGAATCCCTGAGGAATTTTCCGTAGGCATTTCTGGAGGAATTTCACAAGAATTTCCTGGAAGAATTCCTGAAGGTATTTATTGAAAAATCCCTAGAGGTATTCCTAGAGTTATTTATAAAGGAATCCCTGCCCAAATCCCTGGAGGAATTTTTGACAGAAGCATTGGAGCAGGTTTTGGAGAAATTCTTAACATACTTACTGTCGGAATTCCTGAAAGAATTTCTGGAGGAATTCTTGCATGGATTCTTGAAGAAATTCTTAGCAGAAGTTTTTTTTAGGAATAACTGAAGAAGTTCTTGAAAACAATCCTCGAGGATTTTTTGTAGAAATTTCTGGAGAAGTCTCGGGGCAGTTCCTCGGATGAATACCTGGAGTTGTCCCAGGAGTATTTTCTTGAGGAATTTCTGACGGATTCCTAGAGAATCCAAGAGGTATTCATGAAGAAATTGGTGGTAGATTTTTTGGCTGAATCCTTGAAGTAATTTCTTGAAAAAAGTCTTTGAGGTATTTGTGGAGAAGTTCCTGAAGGAATTCTTGGCCGAAGTCATAGAGGGACCCTTGTTAAATTCCGGGAGGAATTCCTGGAAGAATTCTTGGAAGAATTCTAGGATGATGTCTTGGAGGAATTCCTGGATGAATTCTTGAGAAATTTCTTGAGGAATTATTGGAGGAATTCTTGGGGGGATTTCCTGAAGATATTATAAGAGGAATTCCTGAAGAACTTCTTGATGGAATGCCAGGAAGAATTTATCAAGTTACTCCTGACAGAGTTCCTGCAGTAATTCCTGAAGGAGTTCCTTGAGTAATTTTGGGAGGAATTTTGCCGTAATTCCTTAAGAACTTCTGGAGGAATTTCTGAGGATATCTCTGAAGGTATTCTCGTACGAATTATTAGGGTAATCTCAGGAGTATTTTCTTGTGGAATTACTAAAGGTTTCCTGGAGTATTCTGGAGGTTTTCATGAAGGAATTTCTGGAGGAACTCTTGAAATTCCTGGAGGATTTCCTGAAGTAAATTCTGTTGGAATTCCTTGAAAAATTTCTTCAGGAATTCCTGGTGGAATTTCTTAAGAAATGCCTGAACGTAATCTCGGATGAGCTCTTGGAGTAATTTTTGAAAGAATTTCTGGACGATTAACTGCGGATTAATGGAGAAATGCTTTGAGTAATTTCTGGAGAAATTGTTGGAGGAATTCCTGGAGGAATGTTTGGAGAATTTCTTGGCCGAAGTCTATGAGGAATTTCTGGAGAAATTGTTGGAAGAATACCTGGATGGATTCTTTGAGGAATTATTGGCATAATTTTAGAGAGAAATTTAGAGAAATTTTTGAAGAAATTCCTGGTGGAATTCTTGATTACTTGAGGGAATCTTGTAGGGATTTCTGGTAGAATACTTGGAGGAACTCCTGGAAGAATTTTCGGGGATTTTTTAAAAAAATTCCTGGAAGAATTCTTCCAGGAATAAGTACTTGGAGGAATACCTGGAAAGATTATTTGAGGAAATCTTGGCGAAAGTCTTTGAAGAATTCCTGAAGAATTTTTGGAGAAGCTACACCGATGAAGTAAAGTGATTCAGTGAAGCTTGTGGAGCTTGAAGGTCTTAATTCCAGAACAATTTGAATACCAGTGGACACCTAAATAGCTACACATAGAGATACTCGCAATATTATGAGGTGCAACAGACATAATCGTGAAAGAATTATGCCGATAGAGTGAACAGAAACAAGAGTAGAGCCTGTAGAACTTGAAGGTCCTAATTCCAGAATAGTTTGGAAAGCCTGGAATATCCCATGAATGCACCAAAAGCATTATAGTTGTGCGCTGAGGCTCCATTAGCAGTATAGACTTCATCCCACGAATATTTTTTACAATTAAAGCATGATACAGTATGTAGATATCGTAACCCACACTTCAAAGTGTTTTGGAATCCATTGTATTTCACGGAATGTCCAACTACCACAATATCGAGTTGCTCGTAGCATTGCGAGGTCTAATGGACATCAACGTGACTAAATCTCAGGTACAGAGTGAACACAAATGATTTTAGATATTGTAGATCTTAATTAATCTTAATTAATTAATTAAATTAAATTTCAAATGAATTCCAGAGTAATTTGGATGACCTTGATCACAAAATTCATTTACCATGAATATTCTAGGAGTGCTTTGAGGCTTTCTGAGTACTATAGGTTATGTTTTGCGAGGATTCATCGTGTATAAAATTTGGTATAGGATTTGTGACACAAACTTCGGAGTACTTTGGAGGCCTTAGAATAGCTCTGGGATCACAACTTCAACAGACTATGATGGGTAGTAATAACATTGCATGTCAAGGATCAGTGAAAACTATTGATGATTTGCAACAAGATGAAATTTAAGTAAAAACATGTAGAATTTATAAAAAAAAATACAAAAAAAAGCCATGTATTTTCGGCTACCAACAAAAGGGGGAGGTACCATGCATTTCTTAGCACAACTATTTCCCTTGACTATAAAAAAAATCCAGGGTAAAATGTTTAAAAAGAAAGAAGATATTGCATGTCTGCCAAAAGCAGATCGACCCGGGTGTTTACGGGTTAAGGCTATGGATCGCCAATCCGGAGACGGCGGGTTCGATTCCCGTTCTGGTCGGGAAAATTTTCTCGACTCCCTGGGCATAGTGTATCATTGTACTTTCCTGACAATATACAAATTCATGCAATGGCAGGCAAAAGAAAGCCCTTTAATTAATAACTGTGGAAGTGCTCACTCTAGATAATATCTGTGGAGATTCTTAAAAGAAATTATTTTTAAAAAAATGGAAGGACCCTGTGACTAAAACCCTTGAAGCAATTTCAGAAGTATGTGGAGGTATTTCTGGAATAATCCTTGGGGGAATTGGAAGGAATTCCCTGAGATATCTCTGAAAGAATTTCTAGAGGAATTTCATGGAAAACTTCTGTAGGAATTTTGCAAAAAAAAAAAACTCCAAGAAAAAAGCCCAAGAGTCCTTCGAGGAATTCTTGAGAAATTCTTTCAGAGATTTCTTCAGAAATTCCAGCAAAGGTTCTTTTTGAAATTCCTCTTGAAATTTCTGACGACGAAATATCTCCTGCTGATATTAGTAGCACATATGATCTACAAAAGTGTATGAATCTCTTTTATGACTGAATTTGGTTATATAAGCATGGCATATACTTTTCAAGAACATGTGTGCCTAGGGTGGGATCTTCCAAAAATTGCAGAAAATGTTGTTGAAATATTTTTTTGAAGGATACCTGTGGAGATTTATGAAAAAAGTTCACAAAACAATTTTGGAAACCTTTCTGTACAGAAACTCCTGAAGCAATTTCGGAAGAATTCCTGGAATAATCTTTGGGTAAATATCTAAAGGAGCTCTCTGAGATATCTCTGAAGGAATTCCCGAACGAATTTCATTAGAAACACTTTGAAGAATTTTTGGACCATTTCTCAAGATATCAAAGGAAGTCTTGCTGTCTTCAACACAGAGAAAATTTCCAAAAAAAGGAATTTTATGAAGGAATCTGTAAAATACCTAAGAGAACTGAAGAACCCTCTCCAGGAAACCATAGAATTCTTTCTTGAAAACATTCTTGAGAAGTGCTAAGGAATATAGTACAGGAAAAGCTCCTGAAGGATCACCGGTAAAATGTCTGAAAGAGTTCCTGCAGAATGGTCTGAAACCTCAAATAAATTTATAAAGCAGTCATTACAGAAATTCCTGGAAGAACTGCGCTTGAGAATTCTCTAGAGGAATTTCTCGATAAATACCAGAGAATTCGTAGGGAAATTTCAGAATAATTCCGTGAAGGAATTACAGCAAGATTCCGAAGGCAGATATCTCGGGAGGAATTCCTGCTAGAATTTCTAGATGCTATTCTGCACGCAGAAAAATGAGGCTCGATCAAAACAAGAAAACGCATAGTTGATTTTCAAACTGAACATTTACTCATTCCAAAGTAACATTTCTTTGTTCTTATTTGGAGTTTATCGATCAAAACAATCAATTCCCATTATTCCATATAACGTTAAAAACTCCATTTGATTCAACAAAATGGGGATCACAAACATGACCCGGAAACACTCACACATCTTTAAAATTCTCACCCCAGCATCGCCACAACGAAGAAAGTGGTTCAAATGAATCACTCCAACTTCCAAGTGCAGTTTTGGTCGTGATAGATAAAGCGCAGGTACTCAAAACAGCATCCACAAAAAGTTGGTCGGTTTCGCCTTTTTGTCTTTTTTTATTCGTTCTCGCCTCCATCCGCTTCCAGAGTGTCTAAAAATAGATTTCCGAACTGCCGCAGGAGCTGCCATCACCAACACAATTACATTCCGGCTTTGTTAGTGGCAAAAGTGAAGTCGTTTAAAACAATCCGTTATTTTATGTTGAAACTACCAAATCTCTGTTTGTTCTAACCAACTGTCAAAAATTTCGACAAATGAAAATATTTGTATTATCAAACAATTGAACAGTTCAGTTCAAACTAGAAATCAGTTTGTCGCTATAGTAAACTGAAAAGTTGGTTAATTTGAACTAGAATTAAATTGTGTTTACAATTTATTTTTCTGCGTGTGTAAGAAACTGTTCAAGAAATTCTGTCAGAACGACATTTTTAAGGAATCGCTGGAGAAATTCACTGGGAATTTCCATGAGGAATTCTAACAAGAATTTCTAGAGGAATTCCTGAACTTCTCTATGAAGAATTGATGCAAGATGTTTTTATAGAAGTGTTAAAAAAAATCTTTCATAAATTTCTGACGGTATACTATTAGAGTGGGTCAACGTTGTATGGAGAAACTTTAAATTTGATCGTATCAACCCGGAACAAAGCTTTTTCAATCTACATTAGCGTCCAAAATAACTGTGCAAAATTTGGGAGCGATTGGTTGCGTCCCCGTATTCCGCATTGTGATTGAAATTTGTATGGAAGTTAGTATTGGAAAACGTACTTTTTTGCATTTTACTCATAAGCTGAATTGTTTTGTACAATACCATGTAACTAATGACGTTAAAGTATAGCCTAGGATATGCCGAAAAACTTTGCCGAAGACCGCATAGTGATCCGACGCTTGTGAAAAAAGTTATTCGCCTGGTAACTGAGGCAAAAAATTGAGATTTTATTATTGATGTTATTCCTTTACATGTTAAATGTTAAGCACCACCGGGCAATCTGTACGTTATAACTTTTTTCACAAGTGTCGGATCACTTTGCGGTCTTCGGCAAAGTTTTCCGGCATATCCTAGGCTATTCTTTAACGTCATTAGTTATATCGGTTTAGACGAGAAAAATCAATTTATGAGAAAAATGCAAAAAAAACACGTTTTCCTATACTAAATTCCATACAAATTCCAATCGCAATGCGGAATACGGGGACGCAACCAATCGCTCCCAAATTTTGCAGTTGTTTTGGATGCTAAAAAGAATCGAAAAAGCTTTGTTCCGAAAAATCGACTTTGTTGACCCAGTCTAATACCCATATTGCATGGTTTTAGCGCCTAAAACACTATTCAACAGCCGCCATATTTAATTTGGTGACGCCATATTGTTTTTATACCGCCATCTTGGATATTTTGGTCGTATATTTGGACGCCGGACATCTTCCCCATACCAAATATAGCTATATTGCATGGTTTTAGAGCCTAAAACACCATTAAACAGCCACCATCTTGAATTTGGAGCCGTCATCTTGGATTTTATACCGCCATCTTGAGTTTTGGGTCGACATCGCGGAATTTGTGATCCCAAGTGTTGATTTTCGCACAAAATTCGTCAACCATACTTAAGGTTTCAAAAATCACCGCAGTTTGATGTGTCGCATGATGGGGTTGCTTCAGTTTTATATACGGCCAGTTCTACCGGTGCTGGTCCGGATCACTTAAATGGCCATAACTGCGGAACGCCTTGACCGATCTGGACCATTTTTAATAGCGAACAATGCGGCGAAATTCCGGTTCGATTCGAGATTTAACCCGAAAAATCGGCCGATGGGAAGTTCCATAAAAGTGAGTGAACCTATTTTGCGCACAGACATACATACATACACACATACAGACATCATCTCAAATCATCGAGCTGAGTCGATTGGTATACGCGACTTTATCTATCGAGCCTTTTTTTTCGAAAAATCGTTTTTTGAGTGAACATATAGCCTTCCCAGTACACTCAGTGTACGAGAAGTGGAAAACTGGAAGAAATTGCTGAAAGACGTCCGGGTTGAAACAATGAAGAAATTCCGGAATCCTTGACGGAAACCCAATGTGGTTAAAAACCACAAGTGTCTCCACTGAGGCCCTATGGGTCAACTCATTAAAATCTAGTGATGACACAGCTGTGTTTTATGATTCTCAAAACAAGTCTGCTAAAAACTCGATGGTCCGTACAGAAAAACACGTAAAATATTTTTTTAGCTTGTTTTGGTACTCCCTGACCCCAGTATGAAAACCCAGAAAACCCTGGGAGGAGTCCCTTTAAATTCTGGAGAAATCCCTTTGGGAAAACATGTACAGTTGAGGTCGAAATACGTATCTGTCAAAGGATGCAAATTCTAAGTGGAATTCAAAGGAACCGTACTTAACCCGATTTTCTTTTTATTTACAGATATTCCCCTAACAAGCCCAGGTTAATCATCATCAACCTGAAAGAATCCTGGTAGGAATTTCTGGAAGAATCTTAGAACAATACTTGAAGGAATCTTAGGAAGAATCCTGAGTGGAATAGCGGAAGAAATTCCAGAAGATATCTTTGCGCGAATCCCTACAAAATTCTCGAGAGGACTTACAAGACAAATCTTGGTAGGAATCTAAGGCCAAATCCATGAAGAATTATCAGGAAAAATTGCTGAATATGTTCATAAATATATCCCTGCGGAAAGCCTTAGATGTAGAACAAGACTTCCAAGAATAAAAATGGTATTCTCTCTCATACAAATCAGCAATTTTGTGTTCTGTTCAAATGCTTGAAAATTTGTATGGTAAAGCGGAATAATATTATGACTCATTTTGTCGTAACCTTTTTCATGATTAGGGCTAAAGTTAACCTAGTGGTTAAGGCTATGGATCGCCAATCCGGAGACGGCGGGTTCGATTCCCGTTCCGGCTGGTAAAATTTTCTCGACTCCTTGGGCATAGTGTATCATTGTCTTTGCCTCACAATGCACAAATTCATGCAATGGCAGGCAAAGAAAGCCCTTCAATGAATAACTGTGGAAATGCTCAAAGAACACTAAGTTACGTCGAGCCATAAAGAAGAAGAAGGCTAAAGTTGATAAATTGAGACATAAAATTATGCTGCTTATACTCTTAATACATGAAATCATAAGCCTTTTTCATGAAAATAGTATTTGCCATTTATGATTTCAGTGTCATACGAAAAATAGAGTCATATAATCATGCCGCATTTACTAGAATCATGACGAAAATTTATGAAATCATTAACCTTATGTGTTTAACTTGTGCTCGTGATTCACGATTGTGGCCGTCCGTAATTCCAATAAATGTTCAGTGATTCTTAAATCCGGTCACTCAACTTATGCTGGATATTGCGAAAGGGATTGAGATCCACAAAATAGTGTTTAAAATAAGGCAAAGTCACGGTAGGTAAATTTTGCAAACAAAACAAACTTTCTAATCCTGCTGCAGCAGTTACTAACAAATACTCGTTTTCGAGACAACAGTGGGAAAACTATGGATTCCTTGAACTCCCGCTCATCTAGGAATTCCTTCAGGAATCCTATAGATTTGATTTTTTCGGGAGACAGTTTTGTTTTCCGACTATTTCTGCAGAAAATCTGTATAACCATAGTAGGATGTTGGGGTCAATATGACCCAGACAGACACGCTGAACGCCACTAAACTACGCCATTGTGGTGCGAAAATCCTAACATCTTATGAGGGTTAAATTCTCTCCAGGAATTCATCAAGAACTTCCCCAGATTCTCACAGGAAATTTCCCAGATCCTATTTCTCCAGGGACACCTTCGACGAATCCTTCGTGGATTTTGGGCATTCCTCCAGAAATTCCTCCGGGAGTTGGTTTTCCTCAAGGATGCTTCAACAGGTTCCTCCGGGAAACCATTCCAGAGATTTGTCCAAAAATCCAGAACAGCAGATCTCGCGGTTTTTTTCTCCAGGAATTCTCCAGATACTTCTTCAGAAATTGTGGGATTCCTTCGCGGATTTCTTCATGAGCTCCTTTAGAGCGTCGTACAAGAAATCCTCCGGAGATCGCATAGGAAATGTAGGCAGCAAGATCCTCCTGTGCTAGTTTTTTTTTCTGAAAATTCGTCATAGATTCCTTTGGGGGTCGTCCATAAATGACGTAACATTTATGGGGAGGGGGTCTCGTCACTGAAATTGCTACGAGCCATGCATTAAGCATAGGGAAATAGGTTACTAGAGGGGAGGGGGTGTTGAAAATTTGCCAAAAATGCTACGTCATTTATGGACGGCCCCTGGAAGTTCCTCCAGGGATTATTTTCATTTTTCCCATGAATTTCTTTGAAAAGTTTTACAAGGAATACTCTAGAAATTAAAAAAATAAAACCTCTGAGAACTTCCCCAGTAAATCCTACAGGAATTCCTCAATAAATTCTAGCAAAGTGAATTTTTATCCATGAAGTCTTTCAGGGGTATCTCCAGTGATTCCTTCAGGAGTGGCTTGTGAGGCTATGTGGGGTGTGAATATAGTTTACTGTTATTCCCTTTGCGTGTCCGTCCCCTAGCAAGCATCAGTGACAGCCAGCACTCAGACGACGTTGTCAGTGTGAAGCTGCGTCTATCCACGGTCTTCTTTTTCCTCTGGATTACTTCTTCTTTTCATCTGTAACTGCGGGCACTGTTTACAAAAAATGACATATTCATGAATATCCACCGACCGAAAGTTCACTGGATCTTCACCGGATCTCACCGGATGCAATATGTGAACAGAGATTTTAGTAAACACGACGCACAGCTACCGTTTTACAGCACGCTTTCAGTAGGCGTGTGACGTCATCGTGGATAAGTTCATCTGGCGTAGTGAAAATTGAACGGTTATGAAGAACAATTTGGGTAGCAACTGCTCTGGTGAGGTTGTCTTCGTTATACGCAAAGTGAAAAAATATTTCAACTCGTAAGTGGAGTGAAATAAAAATCTGAAATTTTGCGTTATTATCCGATTTCCAGTGCTATTGTGGCTTGGTTATCTAAACATATATGCTTCCATTTGATGAGCCATCAACAAATGCAAGTTGTAATATCTGTAATTATTGGCTATTTGCCGTCTGATATGACGGAAATTAGTACTTATGACTTAGTACATTTCTACTCTATTTAAGTTGGTTTGAAGTCAACAGCGAACTTCCCATTAGTGAAAGTAGGTGAAGTGGGATATGAACAACGATAGTGTCATTCCCCTTGCCTGCCTTTCCCCTAACAAGCATCAGTGCCAGCAAGCATCATGTCAAGGTTGTCAGTACAATCACGGAGAAAAAATAATAGTAACAGCAACCAATATTTAGTTTGATTCAACCAGAATACCGCATTGAATTTGGCACAAACAAAATATTAGGTGAATTCAACTACCGCCGTTTGTTGAAACAAACTATATTGTTATTGATTACTCAAGCATCAAATTCAACAAACGTTTAGTTTGATTTATCCATTCTGTCGGTTATTCGCTCTTGACAGTTATCAAAACAAACCAAAATGTTAGTTAAATCTACCAACATTTGTCGTTTAAATCAACTAATATTTAGTTTGAAACAAACAATATCTACAGTTCAAATCAACCAACGTGATTGTTGAAATCACATACTACAGCTTTACAAACGTGTTAGTTGATTCAAACTACATGGTTTTCTCTCCGTGATGTTGCCTCATTGAGGAGTGAAGCTTTGGTGGAGTAAGTAGCCTCGATAGTGAGTCCCGTACAATGTGATTCTACTGTAGTTTGATAAGATGGAAGGGAACGGATTGTTCCGCTGAGTTACACAATATTCCCAAGTGACAGGGCATGAGAAAACTCGACGGAATATAGTATTTTGTCAATAATATACAATGGCGTCATTTCCTCATTTTGTCATCAATAAAATATGATTCTACTAGCCTAACCCCCAAATCGCATCAGAAACTTCGATTCGTTACAGCTCATTTAGCACGCTTGGAGCGATCAACCGCGATCGCTTTCCCGTTCTTACTCACACTCTTGTTGGATGTTGTAGCTCGCTTCTGCGTCCAAATCGTCTCCCGACTCTCCTGATTTTCCGTCTCTGGCTTTAACCTCCTTCCACCACTGTTTACGATCACGCGCAATTTTCCCGCTGTGGCATCTCGCTCAACACCTTCTTCTTCACTACGGACGCTACCAAATGCATGCACCACTTCACTTCACCCAAACCGGCGCGGCGGCAGCGGCGTCATCAACCTACTTTTCTCTGATAGGTGGTGGAATTCTCTCGCTCCCTCTGGAGCCACAGCCGGCCCACAACACTGACTTGACTGACCGCTCGCTAGTCGGCATAGGCAAATTCTGTATCCTGCTATTTTTATAACATCACACACTTTCCGCACTACTTCCCAGCGCACAAACACTCCACCGGCACCGGTGTGCGCCCCTCCATTCACTGAGTTTGGTCTTCTTCGGAGCACGGAGCCCTACATCGATCACCACCGACACGGCTGCTGGCTGACTGCAGCAATTTATTCTACACGCTAATCCTTTGACACCATGCGTTTCCAGCGCGATCGCTCACCAACCGACCGATTTGTATCCGACACCGACAGAACCGAAATTTATATGGGACTGCGCTTCATTCACACCGCACTCGAAGAGATAGATCGGATTTTCTTTTCGGGCGTTTCGTTGTACAGTACAGTCGAGTTTCGATTGTCCGGCTGTGCCGAATCTTTCTGTTTTCGTGGCATTTATTCAAAAAGTTTCGAAAATGTGGTACAAACAAGTCCAAACGTAACAAACGATCAAATATCTAAGTACCGGCTTCGTAATGCGTAATATTCGATTGAGCATCAAACAATAACCCGGTCGTACGATTCGCGATCAGACAATCGAAATTGAACTGTACACACACATACACATAGACCACCTCCCCCCGATCGCAGCAAGCTGCGAAACGTTCGGTTCAGCTTCGCCCCCGTTTCAGCGAGAGCGTATATCGCGGTGTGTCTGCAACCGTTATTAACAAATAATAAAAAATGTTCACCATATTAGGATTTTAAATTTGGAAAATTTTATCGACTTTTACCTATGAATGATGTGGATAGCTGACACTGAGAAAGATTACAAGTGGTAGTCGAAATACGCGTATCTGTCAAAGGATAAGCAACATAGGGCGGAATTAAAAGGTACGAAACTGATTACACTCATTCATAGAGGGTATTCTGCTTAGAGGGTTCGAAAAGTCGGTACAAGACTTTTACCTTTTATAATACGAAAGAGCACCTTTTTTCAGAGACACTATGATTTTTTGCAGATTTGTAGAGCTTTGTTTTGATACTTAAAATCAATTTCGAAGAGATTTTTGGATATCACCTTTTGACAGTGCGGCAACTGTTTGACAGCTCCGCCCAATACAAAATGCGACGAGGGATGACTCGACAAATCACTCCTTTATAAGCATCAAATTGATTCAAAATAGGTTCCCGGGCACCAAAAGTCATGAAAATTTGCATTTCGGCACAGCTTGGCGTGCAGATTCTATGGGATTATGGGATTATCTCAACATCACTAAAGAAGCCGATTGATATCCGTCATTCAAATGATAGACGACAGTTCGATTTAAATAGTTCGTAAGTTTGCTTTGTTTGCAATGCAGACACGACAAAATTCATATCAAGCGCCAGTTTTGAGAAATATTAAAAATTCAGAAAATGACCTAATGTTTGAAACCTGCACGTAAAACTAGACCAAAATTCATTTTTTTATAAATTATTTTTGGTGTCCGGGAACTAACGAAAGAAATATTCTCGCAGAATTTCAACAAGAATTACTTCTAGGTATCCTTTCGGAATGCATACCTGTCCATGTATTTCTCCGAAAGTTTCTTCAGGAATTTCACCAGGAAGAAATTTCCCTTAAGATTCATTTTGAAACTAGTCCACGGTTTTCTTTGGAAATTCCTCGTGGGTTTCCTTCAAGGATTCATTAGGAAATTCTCTCAGAGATTGCTACAGAAGTTCGTGCATATACTTTTCATGTACTTTTTCAAACATTTCTGAAGAAACTCTTCCAAGTGTATTACCAGAGTATCATCGAGGGTTTTTTTGAAGGATTTTTTATAGGTGTTTCTCCAGAAATTCTTTCAGAAGTTTCACCGTTTTTTTGAGGAATTCCTCAAACGATTTCTTAAAAAGATGTTATCTTAGGAGTTTTTTTTTCGCAGAGACTCGGAGAATTTTTCAAAGATTACATTAGAAGTTATTCTAGGTTTTTTTTCTCAAACTCCTTTGGAAAAAAATTGTTGGAATTTCTCCAAAGGTTCCTTCAGCTATTACTCCATGTATTCGGGAATAATCTCAGGCATTTGAAAATCCTAGAAAATTTTCAGGAGATTCCTCCAGAGGTTTCTTCTGAAGTTCCCTCCTTCCTTTCTGGAGGTATTCCTCCAGGGATTGCTTGGGATTTATTTAGACCTAAGATCCTTTTAAGGAATCTTCAGGAGTTGTATCAGAAATTAGATCAGTTTTTTTTAAAGTCTCTCAGCAATTCCAGCAGAAGTAACTCCAAGTTCCATTCCTTTGCATTCTTCAAAATCTATTCTCTTTGCAGTTATAAGTTCTCCAGTTCTTCCAAATTCTTTCAAAAAACACATATTTTTTAACATTGTTTCAGTGATTCTCCTCAGAATTCCTCCAGGATTTTTGTTTTTGATTCTGCAGGATTTCATTCAGAATTTTCCTCAGGTACTTTGGGGATTTTTGTGTACTAATCCCTTCAGAAATTGCTTGAGAAATTCTTCTAAGTTCTCTTCCAGGGGCACCTGCAGGGTTTGTACCAATTTCAAAAAAAATCACCACGGATCCCTCAGAAATTCACCATGTATTTAGATTTTTTTAGGAAAGCATCCAAAGATTTTTCGTTCAGGGATTTCTTCAGAAATACTTGGCAAAGATTAGTTTGAAAACTATTTTACAAGTTTATTCAGGAATGCCTAGAAAAAATCCTCTAACGGTTTTTCAAGAACTTCTCTGGGAGTTTTATTCCTTTGAAATACACCCATGAGATTCTATCAAATTTTTGAAAAAAAAACTTCAAAGATTTTTTTCCGGGAATTCATTATTTTTACATTGCATCAGGAATATTTATATGAATTCCTTAAAGTATTTATTCGGGAAAGTTCTCAACAACCAATCTTAAGAATTTGTTCAGAGATGTATATTCTGAGATTTCTACAATGAAAATGTTTGATATTCATCTACAATACTTCCAGCGATTATTTCAAGAACACTTTTAAAGTATTCTCGAAAAATATAATCAGAATTTTTTTCAGATTGAACCAGAGATTTCTTCAGGAAAACTTCCGGGAAATCAATTCTTGTAGAGTGAATGCTTCAGCATAATTATTGGGAAAACTTCTTGGCCAAATTTGTTTTCGGGTAAAATGTAAAAAAATCGGACGGTATTCTCCCAAATATGATGACTAAAAAGTTTTATCGAATATATTTGAGCATTTTAAATGGCAACAAAAAATGACATGCAAATTTTCAAAACAGGAATATCTGGCGAAAATTTTAATTTATTTTCTAGATTTTTGTTTTGTTTATTAAAGGTTGTTCATGTATTTCTCAATTGAACTTGAAATTGAGTATTTATCAAGTAATTGTATTAAAAATGAGGCAAAATATATGTTACAAGAAATTCTAGAAAATTTCTGAAAGGAATTCCCTAACAAAAAAAAACAAATCTCTGAATGAATTTTCAGAATACCATATGTAGAATTTCGTAAGAAATACCTGATTCATATGCATTAGACCGGCCCACATTTGTATGGCGAGAAAAAAAAGTTGGAAAAATTCACGGGGCACCCTCTAGAATCGTGACTTTGGGTGAGAAGAACAATCTGTGAAAGATTCAGCTCAATCGGTTTAAAACTGAGCTGGCGCAAATGAGTTGAAGGTTTGTATGGGATTTTTAGTCCAAATATATGGGAAATTGGATGACCTACAGTCTCTCACTCAGTACGCCGGTTCAGCGAGTTCGATTTAGCTCAGAATTGAAAGAATGGTAGTTGATACCCTAAGGAACAACTTTGTAGAAGACCATATCATGATAAAACTTAATTTAGTTGCGGTTATAGCTAACGAAAGCAGGATGAGGACATCTTCCCCCGTTTACTCTCGGTTGTTATATGCAGCACGTGTTTGTCGGTCGAAGCTTGTGCGCTACATCATAGGCAGCTATGTAATTCTTCATTGTTTCGATACCCGCCCACGTGCGTGAGCAATTGAAATGAAGGACAACATAGCCGCCTATGATGTAGAGCGCAAATTTCGAACAGCAAACACGTGCTGCATGTACCAACCGAGACTAAACAGGGGAAGATGCCCTCATCCTGCTTTCGTTAGCTGAAACCGCAACTAAATTAAGTTTTTTCATTATATGGTCTTCTACAAAGTTGTTCCATAGGGTATCAACTATTATTTTTTCAATTATGAGCCAAATCATACGCTTTCAACCAGCGTGGTGAATGATAGACTGGAGGTCATCCAATTTCCCATATATTTGGACTGAAGATCCCATACAAACCTTCAACTCATTTGCGCCAGCTCAGTTTTAAACCGATTGAGCTGAAATTTTCACAGATTGCTCTTCTCATCCAAAGGCACGATTCTAGAGGGTGCCCCGTGGAATTTTTCGACATTTTTGTATTTGGGCCGGTCTAATATGCATTTTATTGTATTACTTTAGGAAGTTTTTAAAGAAACAATAGAAAGATTTCCATGTAGATTCAAGGAAATTTTTGGCAAGAGTTTCATATTACAATTCTATTTATTTGTCTAATCAACAGGCTCCATATAAGCCCCAAGGATGTTTCTTAAATCTAAAGTCTAATTATTATATACCTAAGAAATCACAGTCAAATATAAAACTTAAATATAAACAGTAGAAAGACTTCACTAACAGTCAAACAAAAAAAACATAAAAACTAAGTTGGCCTTGAAAAAAACAAACTAAATCTTCGGCGAAGGATTTGACGAGAAACATTAAAGTCGAACGAGCAAACTCTGTTAAAATTACGCTGTAACCCATTTACACTCCCAAACATGCTGTAGTTCGTTCGGTTCAACGGTGGTCGCAGCATATAGTTGTTGCGAAGAGCACGAGGTTGAACATTAATGTCGATTTGTCCCAGAATAGCGGGACAGTCAATGTGTCCCTGCAGAATATCTGAGATCAACAGAGCCCTAGCTGTATCTCTGCGGGACGATAATGGTTCTAGGTGGATCAGTTGACAACGGCTCTCGTAACTTGGCAAACGATACGGATTAGACCAAGGCAAACGCCGAAGAGCGTATCTCAAAAACCGTCGTTGAACAGACTCGATCCTTTCGACGCCGTTACTGTAGAACGGGTTCCAAACAACCGAACAATACTCTAGTATGGAGCGGGATAGGGCACAGTACAAGGATTTTAGGCAAAAGATATCCGTGAATTCCCTGGCTGATCGGAATATGAAGCCTAGAATACTGGAGGCTTTCCCGACAGCGTAGCTAATACACTGAAACCTCCATTTAAGTCGATGCATGGCTGATCGAAAATAATTTTTACCGTGCCAGCAATGACAAAACTATACACTATTATATTTTTTAACACTTTGCATGACAAAGGAGATTTGTCAAAAAATATAAAACTGTATAGTTTAATCATTGCCGGCACGGTAAAAAATATTTTCGATCAGCCATGCATCGACTTAAATGGAGGTTTCAGTGTATGCTGTTTAAAAGAGAGCTGCTGGTCCAAAACTACACCAAGATCTTTAATTTGGCTGACGCGTTCAATTTTGGTGCCTGACAAATTATAATCAAACAGTATGGATCGTTTTTTGTTCGAAAACGAAATCACCGAGCACTTGGACGGGTTAACTTCCATTCGGTTTAGTGCACACCATTCAGCAAACGCATTCAACTGACGTTGGAGAAAGTAGCAGTCTTCAATGGATTGAATACGAAGGTATAGTTTGAGATCATCCGCATAAGATAATCGTGGACCTTTGATCACCAAGTTCACGTCGTTAAAATAGATCAAAAAAATCAGGGGTCCCAAGTGGCTGCCCTGTGGGATACCGGACGTGGCGGCAAACAAAACGGACTGACAATCACCTATAACGACGGACAGGCGGCGACCAGTGAGGTATGATTGAAACCAATGCAAAAGAGTTCCGTGTATCCCCAGCCGATCGAGCTTAGCTACAGCAATACGATGGTTCAGTTTATCAAAGGCTGCAGTCAAGTCAGTGTAAATGGCATCGGTTTGAACGCGCTTCGACATGCTCTCGGTGATATAGGAGGTAAGGCATAGCAGATTAGTGGCCGTTGAACGGCCCGGCATGAATCCATGCTGGTCGATGCTGATGTACGATTTGCAGTGAGTGAACAGCGGGTCCATGATGACGATTTCGAACAATTTTGCGATGGCACAGAGCGAAGTAATACCGCGATAGTTACCAACTTCTTGCCTGTTTCCCTTTTTGTGGACTGGGAACATGTGTGCAAACTTCCAGAAGGACGGAAATATGCCAGTTGTCACGGAGAGTCGAAATACGTGAAGCAATGGTAACAATAGGCAGTTGATTTGGGCTTTGAGAAATACAGATGGAATTCCATCTGGTCCCGGATTGTGCGACGTCTTGAGCTTCAGGGAAGCCCTTTCGATCATGTTCTCATCGATGTCTACGCTGCTCAGACATTGCCCATAGTGTGGAACTGTGCTAGCGGCGAGTGCAACGTTGTATTCATCCAATTCCTCATCAGTGAAAACACTAGCAAATTTATCAGCGAAGAGATTACATATGTCTTGCGGGGAGGAGGCAACAACTCCATTGAGCCCCATTGACAATGGCAGACCGCTGTTCGTTCACGAATTTCCAAAATTGTTTCGGATGAGATTTCAGCTTCCTCTGCATGCCACGCTGATAACGACGAAAGCATCGCTTCGCAACTCTCTTATATTCGTAATTGATCCTCACATAGTGGCTCCTAAGTAACAGTGTGCGGTGTCTGGTGAATTTCCTCAAGGCAGCCCTCTTTTCAGACTTCAGCAAACGGAGTTCGCTTGTTTCCCAAACAGGACGTGATGAGTTACGATGTAGCATCTTCAGGACGTGTCTGTCAATAACGTATGCCAGCACATTGGACAAAATTTGGGCAGCAGCCTCAATGTCCTCGGTATCAAGGATATCTCCCCAGTCAAGGCTGGATAACAGTTCGGTGATACTACGATGATCGGCCTTGCGGAAATCGTAGGAAACGGCTATCAATCGGTGAAATAACAAATTCCAGAGGCAACTTAGCGTCGATTGTAAGCAGCAAAGGGGGATGATGGAGTGTCAATTTCACTAGAGGAGCAGGTGCTTCGCATATGAGCGGTGCGGTGTCCTGCGCACTGACGAAGCAGAGGTCTAAGCTACGGTTGTTCTGATTTGTAACGTGGTTGATTTGAGTTTGAGAGTTGCAGCACTATAGTTGTCCAGAAGGCAAGATGCGGAGGAGTGAATGACTGAACGATCCACATCAGGAAAGAGAAATCCATTGCATAAACTCTTCCACGAGATCTCAGAAAGATTGAAGTCACCCATCACGGCGACTTCATCTCTAGGTTTAGCGATTTCCAGGATGGAGAATACTGACTGACAATGCAATTCGATAAGGGATACGTCACGTACGCGATCAGGAGGAACATACAGTACGCAGAGAAAAAGGTTACGATCGCCTAGTTTGATCGATGCCCACACTTGCTCCAAACGTGTCCATGAGGGGTTATCAATTCTCCTCGCCCTGTGCCTAGTGTTCACGGCTATAAGAACACCCACACCTGTTAGTTTAGCGCTGTTATCGGCACTCCTGTCACATCGAAAAACCTCGTAGTCGTTTCCAAACACGTTGAGGGAAAGTGTTCGTGCATCTAACCAAGTCTCAGTGAGGACGATGATGTCGTAGCAACTTCCGGAGATAGCCACATGGAAATCCGCTACACTGCTGTTCATACCACCAACGTTCTGATAGTAAACGGTGATATCTTGATGACTGCTGGGCGAGGGGGCGCTGGATAATGACGGAGTCGATATCACAGAGAACAGACGAACATGCTCGAACAAAATTGCTTGAAAATCTTGTGTAAAGAAAAAACAAGCTCAGTAGCGACATCGACGGTGACTAACCCACTCAAAAACTTGTTTCGACACCATGATGGCGCTTTCTGAAGAAATATTTCACTAGCGCACCTTTAAATTTTCCTACTCAGATTCTGAGCTGTATTTGCTTAAATAACAAGATGTGTATGATTATTTCACTAACCCAGCAACAAAATTTGAGCAACCCATTTATAATTATTTTCATTATTTTTGATAAGGAACAAATTTAACAAGAATTCAATTATTGTTTTTCAAGTAAAACCAACACATTCTTTAGGTGGAACTATACTATGGTGCACACTTGGTGACACTAGCGCCAAAAGGTAAAACAACGGCAAATTCGTACCTCGATTCGAAATTTGACAGCGCCGTGTAATGGCCACATTCCCAGTTATTTCAAAACAACCGTTGCAATGCTTTACACAGTAGCACTACATGAGCTTGGACGTCTGTTCTCTGTGTCGATATGGCGATTGGACCGTCAGTTGGACAACTGGAAACAACGCGTTTTTCAGTGGATGAATTGCTCAAAGGGACGTTATACTTGCCTGCACAAGAATTTCGGAAGACCTCTTCACCGACACGACATTCTTAAATTCATCACATTTTATTGCATTATTTAAGAACCAAATTAATGAACTTCTCACAGACATATGTTCCAAATCCAAAGTTGTTCTTCTTCGTCGTCGCCTGGATCCCCCTCTTCCACCATACAACCCTAGATGAAACATGGTGCCGTGACCAGGATTGGCCGCCAGGGAGCGACCGCGAACCGACCATTCCCAGGACCGATCGCAAGGGAGCGATCGCGGAGAACATTATTCCATTCCGACGGACCCCCAGGACGATGAAGACAACGAACCAATCCATCCTCCGGACAGGCATGTCTATCCGAGCCGGCGAGCTCAGTCAAGCAAAATCCGGACCGGCGTGTGTCCATTCCACGGATCGGCGAATCCTCCATACGGAACAGTGCAAATTCCATCCGCACCCGTATCAAATTCCGGAACGGCGTTTCCAATCATCAACCAACCGTCCAACCTCCGGACCGGCACGTCCACATTCGAACTAGTGGCATCTAGTTCGACGGCCCATCCATCCATTCCTACGGTCGAATCATCAGGTTATTCCTTCCACCGGCGCGTGGAACTTCCGAAGGCATCAGTCCTTCCATCCGATTCGACCAACGGCAGTATCCGCTGGCATCTGGGAAATCCGACCTGCCACTCGGCGCAGCCAGGTCACGTTGTCGTCCGGCAACAGGAGCCTCCCAACGACCAGCATCAGCAGCATCAATTACCGCGCAATCCATTTCATCCAATATCAGTCGTCGACGCACCACCGGTCAGCTTGCAGGGGCATCGACGACAACAATCCATCCATCCTACGGCGAGCTGCGCAGGTACTGAGCAGAAACAAAAATTGAAAACGAAAATTAATTTCGTTTTGAGGCGCCGGGATGTTCGATCTCGCATCGAGCGTGGCGCAAACGTTTCCTATTATCATATCCAAGCGGCGTTCCATTCAACCGCGCTGCGCATTGTATGGATCAACTCATCGTCAGCCCGACGACACGGTAGGCACCGTGATTGCAGCAGTCAGCGCACTGCGGTGCGCGCGATAATAGATTTTATTGAAGTTGTTTTGTTTCACCGTACTGTGTCGCCTATAAAAGGCGACAGCATTTCTGTACTAGCTATAAGTTTCATCGTTTCCACATCGAGCAGACACGCCGTCTGTCTCGATGGCAAATATAGTTTGAATTTTGAACCAGTTGTTCTTCGTCGCCGCCTGGAGTCCCCCCCCCCTCCATTCAACACAACCCTGGTCACGGCACCATGTTTCGATACTTTGGGGTGTCCTTCGGCAATTTCTTAGAGATTCCCTTGGATATTTTTTTTAGCGATTCCTTTGGATAGTCCTTCGGTTGTTCTTCAGGATGACTTCAGTTATTTCTATGCAAATGTTTTTGGGAATTCATTTGTTTTTTTAAGCTGAAAGTCTTCGAAAATTTATCCGACCAACACTTTGATGTTGGGAAATTTCTTAGGTAACTGCTTTGAGATTTTCTTCAGTCATTCCTTTGTAAACTCTTGGATTTTTTTAATTCGCTAGAGAGTATCTATAAGAACTCTATAGTAATAACAGACGGAATTTTCTCACGGATTTTTTTATTTGGTTACTTAAGTAATTTCCAGAAAAAGGAAATCTCAAAGAAATTACCGGAGAAATTTCCAAAAATTGTAAGAGAAATTTATGAAAGAATTGACTAAGCAATTTTTAAAATACTTGTCGAATGAATTTTGAAAGATACTATCGAATTACAAAAGTAATAGTCAGGTAAATTATCACAGGGATTGCCGGTGGAACTTGAAAGAAAATACTGTAGGAGTTGCATGAAACATTTTCAAAACAATTACCTAAGGAATTACCAAGAGCAATGCGAAGGTATTTTCAACAATGACAACCGAAATAGATTTCCAATACCATTGCCGAGAAATTACCAAAAGGGCACCCGAACAAAATTCCAAAGGAATTGTCGAAATAGTTTATAAAAAAAAGCGTTAACATAACCCCGAAACATAACCTTAAAGGAATTTCTGTGTCATGTCCAATGAGCATGTTCAAATATTTCCAAACAATTTGCCGAAGAAATTCCGTCAATCGTAATTCGAGAGATATTGACAGGGTTACTCACAAACAATTCGCATAACTAATTTGCAAAGAAAATGCCGGGTGCAATACCAAATCAATTCCCGAGAGAATTGGCAAAGAGGTTTCCAAAAGATTATTTTAAAAAGAAATTCCTAAAGTGATTACCGAAGGGTTTTTGAATTTTCAAAATAAAAAACAGGAAAAAGTTGCAGTTCAAATTGCAAAAAAAATCCGTAGAAAATGAAATAAATTCACAAATCCATTTGCTGCTACGTCGGACATGGTACCCTGTGTAGCAGATTCCCGGTGGCCAATGTTGCCAGAACCACTGCTTTACCATATCAATACATTCTTGACGAAATCATCTATCAAATAAGACATTGGCCATTTGAATTGGTAAATCGGTGATAGACCTCATTGCACCATTCGTTAACTTTTCTTAATGCCTGAAGAAGGTAAAAAAACTGTACCTTACAACATATTTTCTTTCAGACGTTAATATTTAATTCAAGCTTTTCAAGTGGTTTTACTCCATGTTTAAAGCCTTCCTTGTTCTGTACCTACTGGGAATTCCTCTAGATCCCCTTCAGGAATAAATACAGAGGATTCTTCCAGAAACTTCAAGTGGGAAGTCCTCTTCTAGAGTTTCTTCTAGAGCCTTCGGAATTGCTCCAGATAATTTTATAGATTACTTCTGGCGACTTTTCTTTTTAAATGTCATTTGGCAGGGGTTCCTACAGGAACACCTGGGAGAATCCCAGAAGGAGCATCTGATACACAAAATAAACTTCTGGAAAATTTTCGGAATGAACATCTGGAGGGCTTCCAGAAATTCCTCCTGGAGTTTTCCAGAAAAAGCACAAAAAAGGGTTTCTCGGAATTCTGATGATTTTTCAGAAGCAATTTTTGAAATATTTCTAGAACAATCTGTTTCAGGATTCCCAGAGAGAACTCTTGGAAAAAACGCAGTGAGCCAACAGACTCCTGTTGGCATTTCAGAAAAAAAAAACTCCTGTAGAAATCCCAGATTCTTGGACCACTCCCCCACGAAACCTTTCCTGCTAAAAAGCAATCCTTTCTGCAATTTCTGGTATTTCACATAACAAAGGTTGATACTAATATTCCTTCCTTCTTGCTACCGGACTGCAAGGACGTGGCCGGTGCCGTTATTGTACCGATAAAGAGCGTCTCTGAAGCATGTACAATGAGAATGTGTATGACTACGCCCTGAGAGAGAGAGGAAACAGCTCACTGACAGCCACGATGTTTACATTTCTTCTTCTTGCTTCTTTTTATAACTTTTGCACCGCACAATGGTTTGAAAATGTATTATTGATCAAACATGATTTGCATATTGACTTTGCTGTAACAGAGCATGAAAAACTAATGGATTCCTTGCGCTGGTTGAAGAAAACTGACCATAATTATTTTTTCCTTATTTACTTCAACAATCGGGGGGGGGGAAATTTAATAATAACCTTTTGGATATTTGGCCACTCCATATCACTAATGTGTGATTTCAGCTCGGCTTGCAGTTTCAGTTTGCGACAGGTCCTTCTTGACATTGAATAAGTAGCACGCAATCAAAGCAAGCTGTCTTCACTCTCTCAGATTACGCTCAGTCAAGTTTTTTAGTAACAAAACAAAATAAAGAAAAAATAAAAACAATGGCCAAGTCTTCTGTTTTGCCGAATTGAAAATTTTAAGACTGCTTTATCCCGCAAAAACAAATCTGCAGAATGTTTCTGCCGGAAACTCAAAAGCAGCTACAGAATCCATGAACACCAGATATTTTTTATAGTGTTCCTGCAATTAAATTTAAATTTCTTTTTATTAATTTATTGCCATATCTGAAATTTTCTTTTTTTTTTGTGTATTTTTTTTAAATTTACCATGGAAAGTCCCAGTTCGCTAATCTCTTTCGAAACGGAACACAAAAAAGATGAGAATTTCCTAGTAAGCCTGGTAAGCCTTATGTATGCACTTTTTCATTTGTTTGTGAAAATTTTGTTTTTTTTTATATTGCTTCCACTCTAATTCCATTATTGGCTTTTTGAACTTTTTATGGGAGATGGAGCGTTTGTGTTTAAGTTTGTATTGGTGCCGAATTTTCAAATCTAAAAAAAACATCCATGTCCCTCGATGAAACCTTTTTCAAGTTTTATGAAAAGATATCACAACAGCATTGATTTTAAATCACTGGTGCTCAATTTTCTGCCGGACACTTTTATTTGTTAAAAACGGATTCAGACACACCGTGTTTCTTCCTCTCACGCTCAAATCCCCACCGCACCGCCTCCTACGCTCACCACGTTCGTTTCTTCCAATCTGCGCAGAACACAGCAACAAAAACAAAAAGCGATCACCAAAATTTTCACACACAAAGTTCGAACTTTTCACGGACTTATTTTTCCTCCTACTTCTGCTCGGATCGAAACACTCTCGAAGACGCGCACCAACAAACTGAATCGGATGGAAAAGAGGCCACCAATTTTCGGTCGATTTTCCATCACACGGATTTCCTCCTCTCTGGGTGTGGATTATGCTTTCGCCGAATCGCCGAAATGTGCTCACACGAAATTCTGACGATTTGACGATCTGGGTTGCCATGGGTGCTGCGGTCTAGTGACCGGTGAATATTTTCCGTTTCGTTTGGATACAAGGATTACGGGAAAATTTTCGCGCAAAGTTGGCAGTCCGGCTCCGGTGAATATGAGAAAATTTTCAGCGACCTACATTCGAGGATCGCATACCTACCGACGTTCGGTTTGAGGTTGTGTGCGAAAAAAGGTGGCAAAATGAGGCTGCCGTGAAAAGTAGGAAAAAGTGTGCTGGGTTTTTACCTGTTTCCTGTTATACTAAGCACCGTCTGTCTGTCTGTCTGTCTGTCTGTCTGTCTGTCTGTCTGTCTGTCTGTCTGTCTGTCTGTCTGTCTGTCTGTCTGTCTGTCTGTCTGTCTGTCTGTCTGTCTGTCTGTCTGTCTGTCTGTCTGTCTGTCTGTCTGTCTGTCTGTCTGTCTGTCTGTCTGTCTGTCTGTCTGTCTGTCTGTCTGTCTGTCTGTCTGTCTGTCTGTCTGTCTGTCTGTCTGTCTGTCTGTCTGTCTGTCTGTCTGTCTGTCTGTCTGTCTGTCTGTCTGTCTGTCTGTCTGTCTGTCTGTCTGTCTGTCTGTCTGTCTGTCTGTCTGTCTGTCTGTCTGTCTGTCTGTCTGTCTGTCTGTCTGTCTGTCTGTCTGTCTGTCTGTCTGTCTGTCTGTCTGTCTGTCTGTCTGTCTGTCTGTCTGTCTGTCTGTCTGTCTGTCTGTCTGTCTGTCTGTCTGTCTGTCTGTCTGTCTGTCTGTGTAGTTAAAAAAAAAATGCCAGTAATTATTTATGTACCGTCAATAATCTTCCCTCTCCGGTATGAGCAAATATTTCATTCCACAGCAAAATTAGCACAAGCATGCATGATGATCACCAAACAGACTAGGAAACGTGTTCTAATAGTTATGGAAACTGCCATACATTATAATCGATATCTGATATGTATTATTAAATGATTGAAGTGATCTTTATGATCATTATTGGCCAAGTAATTGCTATTACTTTCAATTTGCCTGAACGCCCATTGAATTTCAACCATTATGGCCTGCAAATCATTCAAGGCAATGTGTGTTTACTGCAACAGACTCCGTTTTCCGAAACGATCGAAAACGAGAAGTGAATGTTTCCGATCGCCACACATTTTCCAGATAGCTATCTACGCGTTAAGTACATACACACAAAACCAGCCTCCACAAATAACTAAACAACCCCGCATATTTAGTTTGTACTGAAATCGAACCGAAACGGACAAAATATTGCAACAGGCCCAGCAAACGACGACAACGACAACGAAAACGGCAGCAGCAAATATAAAACATACAAACGAGTAAACAACTTTTGGCATGATATTAATGAATGAAAACACATTTTCCGCCTTGCTCGGCCGAAAAACCGATCGGGCGCACACCTCTGCTACTGGCCTGCCCCCCTATTCCACATTTGCCGCTGTCCGACCACACACTGTTCTTCATGCGCGTGCTCGCTCATTCGATCACAGCGCGATCCTCGCGATGATCGTCAGCGATCGAAAGTGAAGAGATGCTCTGTGGCTGGTGTTGTGACGACGTGCACACACAGTGGGGTGTTTGACCCAGTCTTGTTGGTTGAAAATGTTGCATGTAACTTTTGTTGACGCCTGGAAATTCATAAAATATGCCGAAAATCTTTTAAATTTTTCAATTCAATTCAGTATCCAAACTGGTAGGAAATGTGGGCTCTTTTCGATATATCTCAGTAAAGTTCATATTAATCGACTTGAATTTATCGAATAGTCTGACACTCTTAAATAATGGAGATAATCAGATTTTCCAATCGTTTTTTTTCGTAAACTTGTTACGAACTTGCTACTTACATCCTGTTTTTTCAGTCATAACATTGTTTAGATTTATCTTTGCTTTAAGCTTCTATACGTAGCATGAAGAGAATCAACAGAAGTAGGGAAAGGTGGGCTAAATGCTCAGAACCATTATTGTGCATGAGAAGATGTAATAATGACTGTAGCTATGGCAACGGCGGTCAGGGAAGAGCAAACTAATGATGCAGGGGCGTTTCAAGGGGTTCCAAGGGGTTTCAGCGGAATACCATAAGTTCTCAGGGTTGTATCAAGGAGGTGTGAGTAGCGTTTCAAGGGGTATTCATGGCCTCGAGGGCTTCAGAGGGTTTCAGGGGGCCTTAGGGGCACTTCAAGGGATCAGAAGTGGTTCCAGAGGAGTTCCAGCGGATCTCAGGGGCGTTTGAGGAGGTAGCAGGAGCTACCAGGGGCGTTCAAAGGGTCTCAAAGGGTCCCAGCGGGTTCCAAGGGGTCTCAGAGGCGATTTATGGAGTCTTAGGGGCATTTCAGGGGATTTACAGTGGTTTCAAGGGATTACCTGGAGGTTTCAGTGGCGTTTCAGAGGGTTTCTGAAGTGCTTCTGGGGCTCCTAGGCGGTTTCAGGCAGTGAGTCGTACAGTACTTTATACCACTATCGTCGTAGTGCTTTAACCGTCATGGCCAATGTTTCATACACCGTCCCATGCTACATTCAATGCATGAATGTTATTTGTCTTGAATACTGCAGATTAGGGTAGTTCAGATTTCAAACATGTTATAAATTCAAAGCTCCCATATGCTCATTACAATTCTTGGTGCAAAACTAAAGTCCTGTCAAATTTTCAGCTATTTCGGTGGTCATTTAATGGTGGCCCAAAAGCAAAATAGGTTTGTATCGGAATTACTATGGAGAATTTTCAAAAAAAGTTCTCCGCGCTGTAGAGCTTTCACACATGGATAAAGTCTTAAGGTCAAAGTAAAATTGAATTCTTCAGATCTCAATGATGAATGTTGCCTAAGACCGGAACTTATTTCGATAATCGACAAAAAAGATATTAAACAAATTCCCACTCGCATGCGCATCTTCATACACAATGTCCAGCAAGGTGTGCAAGAAGCTAACACGCATACTATGATTGCGTGTCAAGCATGTTGGTCGAGCTCTGGTCTTCTGTTTAAGCATGCATGGATGAATATTGATTAATAACTTCTGTCTCGTGAGTCGAAATGAGTTGCGGTCTTCGACAACATTCATCATTGAGATCTGAAGAATTCAATTTGGCTTTGACCCTATGACTTTATCCATGTGTGAATGCTCCACAGGGTGGAGAACATTTTTTGAAAATTCTCCATAGTAATTCCCATACAAACCTATTTTGCTCTTGGGCCACCATTAAATCACCACCGAAATGGCTGAAAATTTAACAGGACTCTAGTTTTACACCAAGGATTGTAATGAACACATGGGAGCTTTGAATTTTTAACATGTTTGAAGTCTGAACTGCCCTACTGCAGATGGCACTGTTCCCGCATATTTATTGCTCTGTCGGACATTGAACTATCATATGCACGATAAAAGGGATCACGTTTGTAACACAAGTCAAAATAATGGGAGCATGAAATGAGGGGTCCAGACGCTAAGGGGTGTAAATGACCTTTTTGCCGATTTTGAGTTGAGCATATAAAAAAACGATTACAAGCTTTTCAAAACTTTTTGAAGATTATTTTTAGGAATATTTAAAAAAAATACAGAAAATCGAAGAAAATTGGATTGATTTTGAGACTCCATACATTTCGTATGGGATGAAAAATTGGTGCAAAAATTTGAGCCTCATTTACTTGAAAATGGGGTTTTGTCACTTGCTTCTAATCCTCCCAAATGACAGTTTTTCAATAAGGGTCTCTATTGCATTATATGTGATCCGTGAGGGTTTTGGGGAGATTTCGGAGGCATTTCAGGAATTTTCAGTAAATTTTCCGAGACCCCTTGAAAACCAGATAAGCACATTGAAACACCTCTGAAATGCCTTTAAATTCTCTTTAAGCCTTTATAATGTCATTAAAATTTCACAGGAACCCCTTCGATTCAATTCGAAGGGGGTTTCTGAAACCCCCCTAATACTCCCCGACCTGAAATGCTCTGATACCTCAGTAATCCTTCTGAAATGCTCTTGAAATCATCATTGCCAATTTGAAATGCCCCTGAAACCCTAGATTGCCTAGTAAAATGCATAATTAGCTGATAGCAATGGGATTTTCCTCACTGGTCACACCTAGCAACTCAATCATAACTACTCACTTCTCATTTCTCTCACCTCACTACTCACTCTTCACTTTGCAGTGCGCACCCCTCATTAATTGCTTTTCACTCATTCTTTACCCCTCACTCTCCTTTGCTCACTCCTCATTACTCACTCTTCACTTCTCACTCCTTACTACTTCAACGCCCATTCCTAATTGTAAAATGTAAAATCATTGTAAAAACAAAAGATTTCGGCTCAGTTATGCCCATGTGGCGCCCGAGCCTTCCAAATACACGTATAAGTAAAAAAAAACGCCCATTCCTCATGGTTCACTTCTCACTTCTCACCGCCAACTCCCCACATCTAACTTTATCTTTACTTTCATTCCCTACTACTTATTTTTACTTCTTACTCAACATTGCTTACATTTCAGTCCTCACCTTTCGCTGCTAATAGATCGACATTCCAAACTAAAAATATAACAGATGACTCCTTTTTGTGTGGTAGTAAAATCGAATTTTCTCGGTGAAGAAGTTGTTCCGGAACATGAAGTAAACATAAAAAGTTGCCTTTTCAAACCATTCTTAAATTCTATTCACTAACTTTTCACAAAACTATACTCGCTTCAGTCGCGTCGTGAAAGTGATGTACAAATACATCCTTTCCATGCAGCAAATTAGCCGCCGCAGCCTGAAAGTGGGTCTAGCAATCGCTAGAACCGGAACGTTAGATGAATCATATATAAGTAAAATATAGACATGGATTCGTACACTGATCCGTGATTGTGAGGCATGTCCCTTGCCTCTCGGCTATTTCGTCGCGTTAGATGGTTGATAATAAATGTGATACTGCTTCTAGGTATCTGCAGGAATGGGTTTGTTGACACTTTCCGGTGCCAACCAGAGTGTACAGGATGAGTGTGACAATTGTTGGAAAACGATGTAACCGAGTGAAATTATGAATTGCATCATCAATCAAATGTATCACTTTCCACTTGTGGAATCATATCCCGGAGATTTTTTTTTCAAAATTAGCCCCACCTTACTCCTTACTAATTGCTTTTCATTCACTTTTCATGCCTCACTCTTTAATGCTCACTCCTCTTACTCTTTATTCTTCACTTCTCACTCCTTAATACAGTGACGATTCGTTCGTTGAGAGCTCGTTAGATGGGCTGTCTCGATGGTTGGATGTTCACTGGTTGGGGCAAAACCCAACTAAAAAGCACTGTCAATGTCAAAATAGATGTAAAAACGAGTTTGACGTCTGATCGCCATCGCATCACAGCTCCTGTATACAGAACGTTTGAACAAGTATGTGAGTGTTCCGTGCCGTATTTCTCGTCACTTGCGTGTGTCTAGAGCATTTTGATCAGTTGTCAGTTGCCTCAACGAACGAACACGATTCGCTAATCGGGGCGCAGTCGTGACCCAACCAGTGAATCCGGACTGTAATTCACTGCCTATTTCATACGGTTCTCTTCTCACTATTCGCTGTTCACTCGATAGCTACTCACATTTCACAGCTTCACACTTCTTACCCCTCACTCTACAGTGCTTAATTTCCACTGCTCATATCTCACCACCCACTTCTCACTACTCATTTACCACTCCTCACTTCTCGTTGCTCACTCTTCACTTTTCAATTCTGAGTAATCGCTGCTCACTTTTACCACTCACTCTTACCTTCTCACTGATCACTCCCAGCTAACACGAAGTCATATATGATGTTGACTAAGATGCTAAAGTGGAGGTCATACGCGTATGTGCTACCACTTAACCACGTGTAAAGTGTACGCATATCGCCTCCACTTGTGCATCCGATTCGACATCATATGCGATCGTGTGTTGGCTGGTTCCTCACTGCATCACACTCCTCACTTCTCGCTCTTCACTGTTCGCTGCTTACCACTCCAGCCAAACTCCACACCACTCACGACAAATTCCTCACATAACTCCTCACTTCCCGTATTCTTCACTGCCTACTCCTCACACTTTATTGCACACTACTCATTTCTCATCATTTGTAGGACAGCTTTTCATGTGTATAAATAGCCGCTTTTATGATGTTGCTTTCGTAAAATTTTCGAACAAAGTTTACAGCTGGCATTCCGAATGTACTGAGAAGTATTATTCTTCGGAATTCGTCAGCAAGGACGTCACTATTAGTAACATTCTTGCATGTATTAATACAGCATACAGGACAGATTCATGAGTTTTGTTATATGTAGCGGAATCGTTTATTTTATCAAATGTTACATCTCTGTTACCCCACTGTGCCCTACTCACACGATATTCGATAACCTCCGGTGAGGTTGTGCCGAGGGTGACTCATCTCCCACTGCACACACTGAACCCAGCCCAGCAGCAGTGGTACCGTTGAATGTTTTCCCGAAGGTGGTTGGTCGGTCGCTCAGCTATTCAGTAGTAGGTTTTTCCGGCGAAAAATGCCAACATGCATTGCAACGATAGGCGCTATTATATACCATCTTGGCCACCGGAAAGTGAATGTCGCCGCGTGGCAAATTAAGAGGTTGGTTTACCTTTTACTGGAAGTTGTTGATTGCAGGCGGCAGTAGTGGCTGCTGCGGTGGCGTTCTTTGTAAATGAAGATCGAATTGCTTTCCGTTGATTCATGCCGAGGAAGATGTGAACAATATTTTGCCACTTTTCCTGGTGTGATGAATTAAATTAATTCCAAGAAGAAATTGAATGTACATGCTATGGCTTGACTAAGGTACACCGGGGCAAGATGAAACAGCGGGGTAACTTGATGTTATCTAATGATGATAAACCATTTGGTTGCCATAACACATAGTTTTTGATTCAAACAATCTTTTAGCGAAGGATAAATTTCCAAATTGTTTTGAAATCTATTTCTAAAGTTCGCGTTTCATCTTGCCCCGGTGTACCTTATCGGGGAATGTGTCACAGACGGCAACGATCACTCATTTCTAGAAAATTTTCAAGCTTCACTTGAGTCAGTTGAGAGTTGAGTATCATATTCCTCTTCTTGGAGTAAGATGTCCATCCCGCCATCACCTTTAACATGTGACCAGGTCAAATTTCATTCGACTTGTTTGATTTCGTTATTGAGGTTGCGCTGCCATGAGCCTCTGGGAATGCCTCTGCTGCGATATCCTGCTGGGTTCCAGTCTAACGCTTGTTTGCAGATTCCATTTCCGTCCCTGCGTAGAGTGTGACCGACACACCTCCACTTTCGCTCCCGAATTTCTGTCGCTATCGGTGTCTGATGACATCGACGATGGAGCTTCACGTTGGAGATCCAATTGTGAGTCCACCATGCACGAATTATATACCGCAGGCATATACACCCGTCGAGTGTTCTTCACTGATACACACCAGGTTTTACTGGTGTACGGATTTCCATGTTTTTTTCATACATTTCTTAAACTCGCAAAAGCAGCCCTCGCCTTTTTGATCCGTGCACGTATGTCGATCTTGGTGTCGCCATTTGGCTATCAAGATATTGGAAGCTTTCAACATTCTCCACTGATTTCCCAACTACAGTAAAGCTGGAAGGGTTGACCGTGTTTACATCCAACGATTTGGTCTTGTTGATGTTGATGGTAAGATCTGCTGCTGAGGAGCGATCGACAAGATCATCGAGCTTGCTCTGCATATCAGGGCGCCGTTGAGCTAGGAGAGCAACGTCATCAGCCAGTTCGAAGTCATTTTGGTGCTCCATGGTAATGGGCTGCCACAGCAATCCGCGATTTGGTTCACGGTCAATCGCACTTACCAGGATCTCGTTGATTACGATGAGGAACAGTAGCGGTTATAGTATACATCCTTACCTCACTCCAGCAGCGACCCGAATGGGATCGGACAAGACGCCGTTGTGCAGTACTCTGCACGAAATGCCCTGTACTATGCTTCAATGAGGCCGATGATTTTCTCAGGGACACACTTGCGCCTGAGGGCCTCCCACATGTTTTCGTGATTGAGACGGTCGAAAGCTTTTTCGTAATCAATGAATACCAGATAGAGAGACTCTTGGAATTCATTGATTTGCTCCAGAATCATACGGAGCGTGACAATATGGTCCACACAGGACCGTCCGGCATGGAATCCTGCTTTCTGAATTGCGTCAATCTTCTCCTGTATCCGGTTAAGGATCACTTTGCAGAGGACTTTGAGAACGATACACAGAAACATGATGCCCCGCCAATTATCGCATACAGTCCGCTTTTTGGGTACCTTTACTAAAACGCCTTGCATCCAGTCGGCCGGAAATGTCGCGGTTTCCCATATGTTGCAGAATAATTTATGCAGTAGTTGTACTGATACTACGGAGTCAGCTTTGAGCATCTCAGCTGATATACGATCAACCCCTGGGGCTCGGATGGCTGTTTCTATCTCCTGCACTGATAGAGCCTCGGTGTTGACACGGGTAATGCGTCGAACCCTTGGCGGATCATGCTGAGGTGTTGATGGCGTGACCGACCACATTGGAGTAAATCATATCAAAACCTGATCATAAGTGGAAAAACTCAAAATGAAGTAATTGGGTTTTCCGTTGTGTTTTTGCCAAGTGTAGTTATCGTGTAATCGTTTGACAGCTAAGCAATGTCCAAATGTTTTGTTTACGCTTATCAGAAGAGGTTTTTTTTTAGGCTAGTTCATCTCGGGACCCACGCTTTACTTCCTTTCCGAAGGAAGAACTCACATTTTTGTGAGTTTTGTCGGGAGTGGAATTCGATCCCAGGTCCTCGGCATGATAGTCAAGTGTTCTAACCATCACACCAGGTCCGCTCCACCAGAAGAGGTTTAGTGAAGCTGGATGTTAGCCGTTTTCTTTGGTATAACTCACAGCGCGTGCAAGTTTTGACCGTCCAAAGTGAATAAAATTGATAGTCAATCAATTCAACGATACAGTTTGTTAAAGAAGGTTAATGTTGTTATTCTGGTTATTAGAAACCCAAATAAATTGACGTTAAATTTACATACAATATATGAAAATATTGAAAAAAAATATTTGATGGAATCCTTTACCGTACATTCAAAATGAAATAAGCTAATTTTCCGGCTGTTTCCGGAAAATCTGCTTTAAGTGTATGATAAAACTATAGTTCCTCTTTCAAATGCAGAAAGAAAATCTTCCGGATGTTTCCGATTTCAAAAGTTGCAACACTTTGAAAAAAATTGATAATTATATTATTATATGATATTATTTGCCCAAAATCACTATTTGGCCCTCTGAACGTATTTTTGCTGAAAACTACAATTCAACAGCTTTCAAGCAAAAAAAAAGAAGTTTAAATCGGTCAAATGGTTCAAAAGCTGTGATTTTTTGGAAAATTTCTTGTTCGAAAAATCTTGATTTTTACAATCATAAAATTGGTCACCCTAATGATGAAATAAAAAAATACGGGTGTAATTATTTTCGATAAACTACAAAACCACCAAGTATCACGATGTTCGGAGACACACAATATCAATTTCCTATGGAATTGTGGTATTATTATTAAAAAAAATCTTTTTGAAGTCAGTTAGATTGGTTGTTTCTCACTGCTAGGTGAATTTATTGTTATAAAATTCATTGAAAACTATGAAATACGTTTCATTACTAATTTGGGTTGTATTTGGGTTGCGAAAATACGTCAAAATAATTTTGATCAGTTTTGATGTACTAGGTGCTCCACTGTGGACACATGAAAAAGGTTTCCAAAGCGCTCGAACCAGCGTTTCAACTGGTCAGCCGGGTCGGTCCAGTAACTGTCCAGACGTGTCTTTCACGGGTATCATAGCATTCATCTTGGTCCCACTATGGCGACGTGAGACATCGTAGAGGAGACGGATGTCGCCGGTGTTTGCGGCTTTCTCGCCTTCGTCGGCTAGGGAGTCCGCCCACGCTCTTTCGTCCCGTCTACATGAGCGTTTCACTTCCTTCGCGAGAGCCGAACAGCGCTGACGATAGCCGAACAGCGGCCACGGCTTTGGCTCCTCGTGTTTTCGCTCGCTCTATTGCTGCTTTGGCGTTCCTTCGCTCCTCTATCTTCCTCCATGTATCGTCTGTGATCCACTGCTTTCTCCGGATGCGTAGTTCACCCAAATTATTCTCGCGGGTGACGATGAAGGCGTTCATGATGGCGCTTCATTGATCTTCTACGCTTCCACCTTCTGGAATATTCGCAGCACGGTTCTCCAGCCCCTTGACGAAGGACCTTTTCATCGCAGCATTTTCCAATCGGCGTGTGTTGAACCAGCGCCAACGGACTTCGCTCAGTCCTAGGATCTCAAGCTTCATACGGCATGCCTCATCAACTAGTTGTGAGAGCTTACCCTGCTGGGCTGGGGTCATACATTCTGAGTTCCAATTCTTGTACGTTGTTTGGCGCTAAAAGTCGTTGCCGTTGAATCAGTTCGTAATCTTTCATTTTCGGTTTTCGCACCTCCTTTTTGAACAGACACTCCCCAACTAACAATCACGCATTTAACAAGCACTTTTATGACGAATTAAAATATTGAACATTGTGTACTTTTTCAATTGAAAAAGCATTTGTACAATAATGTGTACAGCCTAATTTTAGTTCAGCTATCATTTCTATTATAAAGCAACAATTCAGCATCCATGCTTGGTTGTGACTTGCGATTGTTAGTTGGGTCGGTACGTACCGCCTCAATCTAACTGAAGTCAGAAGCACAACAGTGCCCAAGTGCCACTACCAGCTAAGCACACAACTCTTAGCTGGCGGTCTTTGTCATCGCTTGACCCGTGGAAGCATGAGGTAGGAACTTGTGAGGACCGGAGCCATGTCGGACGGTTCTTGTTGACTTACCATTTTGCAACCCAAGTTTCAGAGGGGTTGAAGAGCATACTAAGGGCGCTTCAGCGGATTTAAAATGTGTTATCGGGGGTTTTAGTGAGCTTCGATGGCTTTCAGGTGTGTTTTGAAGGGCTTCAAGGCGCTCGAGGCCGATAAGTTTTGTAGATTCGGCGATTTTTATTCAAGGGACTTCTCGGACACTCTTCGGTATCATTGAACTCACCAGTGAAGAGTTCGTTTCTATTTGAGCCTTTGTGAGTATGAACCTTAAGCTTAAGGCTATTAGAGAAGTGGCTATGTATGAAGATTCCATGACTCAAGTTATTAGAGATCCTCAAGAAGACATTGAACTTATCACTTGACAGCACATAGTTGCAAAAGGCTGTGTAAGCAAAGCATGGATATTGGATATCACTCATAATGCACAAATAGATCATCGATTAGGCTTGTATTTTTTGTTTGTTTGTATTAACCCTTCCGTTACCAACCCCCCCTAACGAGAGTGCGAAAAAATACTCTTTTCGTTATAACTTTTTTGTTTTTCAATATTTTTCGACCAAATTTTGACACAATAGGCGGATATCCTTCTAATTTGAGGATTTGCTAGGGATTGTTGGAATGGCCACCTGGTTCCGGAGTTATTCCGGAATCAAAATGGGTCATTCGATTTGGCCATTTTGGAAAAAGTAAATTTTCGATATGAGAGCCGTTCAGTTTTCAGACCTAAGTGCACTAGAATGATAGAAAAATTTGTCTAGAAGTCCATCCCGGTCACTACGTGCCTTGGAACCCGTTTTACGGATGTTCCGGGGAACCGGTTCCGGGGTCAATTTTTGAATATGATTCAATACCATCATGCGACACCTCAAACTTCGTGGTTTTTCAAGATGCATCATTCTGTGCTGTTTTGGCGTTGTCTGAAATACTGGTGGCCATTTTGGAACCGGTATTTCGGATTTCCCGGAAATCGGTTCCGGTGGCTCCGGGGTCCAATTTTCGAAAATAAACAAACAGCATCATGCGACATATCAAACTTCATGATTTTGAAAATTATGGCATTTTATCATAATGATTGGCCACTTAGGATACATTTGGCCATTATGGAATCGGTATACAGATTTTCCGGAATCCAGTTCCGGGGCCAAGTTTTGAAAATGGTTCAATACCGGCATGCGGCATCTCAAACATCGTGATTTTCAAAATACATCATTCTGGACTAATATTGCGTTATCTGAAATACTGTTGGCCATTTTGGAACCGGTATTCCGGATTTCCCGGGAATCGGTTCCGGTGGTTCCGGGGTCCAATTTTCGAAAATAAACAAACACCATCATGCGACATACCAAACTTCATGATTTTGAAAATTATGGCATTTTATCATAATGATTGGCCATTTAGGATGCATTTGGCCATTATGGAATCGGTATACAGATTTTCCGGAATCCAGTTCCGGGCCCAAGTTTTTAAAATGGTTCAATACCGTCATTCGGCATCTCAAACATCGTGATTTTCAAAATACATCATTCTGGGCTAATACTGAAATGCTGTAGGCTATGAATTCCGTGAATTTCTCCGAAAGTTCCTCCAAGAATTTCTCCAGGAAGTTCCTCCTGAAGATTTTATGAGTTTATGAGTTTTTATGAGAATTCCTCCGAGACTTTCTGCGGGAAATTTTCCTTCAGGAATTCCTCCGGAAATTCCTCCAGAAAATCCTATGGAAATTCCTCCGGAATTCCTCCGGAAATTCCTCCAGGAATTCCTCCGGAAATTCCTCCAGGAATTCCTCCGGAAATTCCTCCAGGAATTCCTCCGGAAATTCCTCCAGGAATTCCTCCGGAAATTCCTCCAGGAATTCCTCCGGAAATTCCTCCGGAAATTCTTCCGGAAATTCCTCCAGGAATTCCTCCGGAAATTCCTCCAAGAATTCCTCCGGAAATTCCTCCAGGAATTCCTCCGGAAATTCCTCCAGGAATTCCTCCGGAAATTCCTCCAGGAATTCCTCCGGAAATTCCTCCAGGAATTCCTCCGGAAATTCCTCCAGGAATTCCTCCGGAAATTCCTCCAGGAATTCCTCCGGAAATTCCTCCAGGAATTCCTCCGGAAATTCCTCCAGGAATTCCTCCGGAAATTCCTCCAGGAATTCCTCCGGAAATTCCTCCAGGAATTCCTCCGGAAATTCCTCCAGGAATTCCTCCGGAAATTCCTCCAGGAATTCCTCCGGAAATTCCTCCAGGAATTCCTCCGGAAATTCCTCCAGGAATTCCTCCGGAAATTCCTCCAGGAATTCCTCCGGAAATTCCTCCAGGAATTCCTCCGGAAATTCCTCCAGGAATTCCTCCGGAAATTCCTCCAGGAATTCCTCCGGAAATTCCTCCAGGAATTCCTCCGGAAATTCCTCCAGGAATTCCTCCGGAAATTCCTCCAGGAATTCCTCCGGAAATTCCTCCAGGAATTCCTCCGGAAATTCCTCCAGGAATTCCTCCGGAAATTCCTCCAGGAATTCCTCCGGAAATTCCTCCAGGAATTCCTCCGGAAATTCCTCCAGGAATTCCTCCGGAAATTCCTCCAGGAATTCCTCCGGAAATTCCTCCAGGAATTCCTCCGGAAATTCCTCCAGGAATTCCTCCGGAAATTCCTCCAGGAATTCCTCCGGAAATTCCTCCAGGAATTCCTCCGGAAATTCCTCCAGGAATTCCTCCGGAAATTCCTCCAGGAATTCCTCCGGAAATTCCTCCAGGAATTCCTCCGGAAATTCCTCCAGGAATTCCTCCGGAAATTCCTCCAGGAATTCCTCCGGAAATTCCTCCAGGAATTCCTCCGGAAATTCCTCCAGGAATTCCTCCGGAAATTCCTCCAGGAATTCCTCCGGAAATTCCTCCAGGAATTCCTCCGGAAATTCCTCCAGGAATTCCTCCGGAAATTCCTCCAGGAATTCCTCCAGGAATTCCTCCGGAAATTCCTCCAGGAATTCCTCCAGAAATTCCTCCAGGAATTCCTCCGGAAATTCCTCCAGGAATTCCTCCGGAAATTCCTCCAGGAATTCCTCCGGAAATTCCTCCAGGAATTCCTCCGGAAATTCCTCCAGGAATTCCTCCGGAAAGTCCTCCAGGAATTCCTCCGGAAATTCCTCCAGGTATTCCTCCGGAAATTCCTCCAGGAATTCCTCCGGAAATTCCTCCAGGAATTCCTCCGGAAATTCCTCCAGGAATTCCTCCGGAAATTCCTCCAGGAATTCCTCCGGAAATTCCTCCAGGAATTCCTCCGGAAATTCCTCCAGGAATTCCTCCGGAAATTCCTCCAGGAATTCCTCCGGAAATTCCTCCAGGAATTCCTCCGGAAATTCCTCCAGGAATTCCTCCGGAAATTCCTCCAGGAATTCCTCCGGAAATTCCTCCAGGAATTCCTCCGGAAATTCCTCCAGGAATTCCTCCGGAAATTCCTCCAGGAATTCCTCCGGAAATTCCTCCAGGAATTCCTCCGGAAATTCCTCCAGGAATTCCTCCGGAAATTCCTCCAGGAATTCCTCCGGAAATTCCTCCAGGAATTCCTCCGGAAATTCCTCCAGGAATTCCTCCGGAAATTCCTCCAGGAATTCCTCCGGAAATTCCTCCAGGAATTCCTCCGGAAATTCCTCCAGGAATTCCTCCGGAAATTCCTCCAGGAATTCCTCCGGAAATTCCTCCAGGAATTCCTCCGGAAATTCCTCCAGGAATTCCTCCGGAAATTCCTCCAGGAATTCCTCCGGAAATTCCTCCAGGAATTCCTCCGGAAATTCCTCCAGGAATTCCTCCGGAAATTCCTCCAGGAATTCCTCCGGAAATTCCTCCAGGAATTCCTCCGGAAATTCCTCCAGGAATTCCTCCGGAAATTCCTCCAGGAATTCCTCCGGAAATTCCTCCAGGAATTCCTCCGGAAATTCCTCCAGGAATTCCTCCGGAAATTCCTCCAGGAATTCCTCCGGAAATTCCTCCAGGAATTCCTCCGGAAATTCCTCCAGGAATTCCGCAGGAAGTTCCTCCAGGAATTCCGCAGGAAGATCCTCCAGGAATTCCGCAGGAATTCCTCTGGAAGTTCCTCTAGGAATTCATCTGGAAGTTCCTCCAGGTGTTCCTCCCGGTAACTATTGGTGGAACTCCCTGGAAGAATTCTTGGGGGAACACCTTGAAGAATTTCTCTTGAGGAGTTCTTGAGGCAATTAGAGGAGAAACTCCCGCAAGAATTTCCAGGGAGAAATCCTGGAGGAATTCTCGGAGGAATTTACGAAAGAACTCCTGGAGAAAATGTTGGAATAATTTCCGGAATATTTTTTGAGGGATCTTCCGGAGAAATTTCCGTAAGAACTCTTGGAGGAAAACTTAGATGAATTTCCGGAGGAACTTCCAGGGAGAATTCATGGAGGAATCCTTGGAAAATTTCCCGCAGAAAGTCTCGGAGGAATTCTCATAAAAACTCATAAACTCATAAAAACTTCAGGAGGAACTTCCTGGAGAAATTCTTGGAGAAACTTTCGGAGGAATTCACGGAATTCATAGCCACCAGCATTTCAGTATTAGCCCAGAATGATGTATTTTGAAAATCACGATGTTTGAGATGCCGAATGACGGTATTGAACCATTTTCAAAACTTGGCCCCGGAACTGGATTCCGGAAAATCTGTATACCGATTCCATAATGGCCAAATGTATCCTTAGTGGCCAATCATTATGATAAAATGCCATAATTTTCAAAATCATGAAGTTTGATATGTCGCATGATGGTGTTTGTTTATTTTCGAAAATTGGACCCCGAAGCCACCGGAACCGATTCCCGGGAAATCCGAAATACCGGTTCCAAAATGGCCAACAGTATTTCAGATAACGCAATATTAGCCCAGAATGATGTATTTTGAAAATCATGATGTTTGAGATGCCGCATGCCGGTATTGAACCATTTTCAAAACATGGCCCCGGAACTGGATTTCGGAAAATCTGTATACCGATTCCATAATGGCCAAATGTATCCTAAGTGGCCAATCATTATGATAAAATGCCATAATTTTCAAAATCATGAAGTTTGATATGTCGCATCATGATGGTGTTTGTTTATTTTCGAAAATTGGACCTCGGAACCACCGGAACCGATTCCCGGGAAACCCGGAATACCGGTTCCAAAATGGCCAACAGTATTTCAGACAACGCCAAAACAGCACAGAATGATGCATCTTGACAAACCACGAAGTTTGAGGTGTCGCATGATGGTATTGAATCATATTCAAAAATTGACCCCGGAACCGGTTCCCCGGTACATCCGTAAAACGGGTTCTAAGGCACGTAGTGACCGGGATGGACTTCTAGACAAATTTTTCTATCATTCTAGTGCACTTAGGTCTGAAAACTGAACGGCTCTCATATCGAAAATTTACTTTTTCCAAAATGGCCAAATCGAATGACCCATTTTGATTCCGGAATAACTCCGGAACCAGGTGGCCATTCCAACAATCCCTAGCAAATCCTCAAATTAGAAGGATATCCCCTTATTGTGTCAAAATTTGGTCGAAAAATATTAAAAAACAAAAAAGTTATAACGAAAAGAGTATTTTTTCGCACTCTCGTTAGGGGGGGTTGGTAACGGAAGGGTTAACCTTCATCCAGCCAACGTACATTTTCCACCTTCGGAAAAGCACAAAAATGGTCATAACTTTTTTGTTTTTCAATGAATTTTTATGAAATTTTCACAACTTCCCAAAAAACTTCTAGTTTATGATGCCGGGGACATGGGTGCCTAGTCCACATGGTTCCGGAGTTATTCCGGATTGTCTTGGGGTACCAAAATTGGTCACATACTTTGCGCAACGTATATCTCAAAATCCCGATGAGATAGAAGTATAGTGTCTTCGGCGAGTTTATTCAGCAGGTTAAGAACTAACTGGGAACAGCGACTTTGGTTCGCGATTCGGCCGCTAGGCGGTGCCAGTGTCAAAAATGTTGAAATCCTCATATCTCAGAAACCTGATAAGATAGAATGATGCTGTCTTCGGCAAAATTGTTCAGCAAACTCAGAACTATCTGATAGTAAAGTCTTTGGTTTGAGATTTATCCGCTAGGTGGCGCATTGTGTCTGAAAAATTCAAACTCGTATATCTCGATACCCTAATGTGGTACAAGCATGCCGTTTTCAGCAAAGTTATTCAGCAGGCTAAGAACTATCTGGCAACGGCGGCTTTAGTTCGCAATTTGGCCGCTAGGCAGCGCCAGTGTCAAAAATGTTCAAATCCTCATATCTCAGAAACCTGATAAGATAGAATGATGCCGTCTTCAACAAAGTTCTTCAGCAAGCTAAAAACTGTCTGAGTCTTTGATTCGTGATATATGCGCTAGGTTATTCGCTCATCGTCTTTGACCCCCTGCAGACAAATTTTGTCACACCACAATATTACTCCGTTTTTTCTTCCGGGAATTCCTCTATGAATCCCTTTGAAAATGTCTCCGGTAATTCTTCCGGATTTTTTCCAGGATTTCCTCTAGGACCAACATCAGGAACTCCTGCGGAGATTCCTTCGGTAATATCCCCAGGAATTCTTCTGGGAATTTCTCCAGGAGTTCACCTGGAATTCCTCCGGATTTCCTCAGAGAATTTTCCCTGGAATACCTCCATGAGTTCCTCCGGGAATTACTACATGAATTGCTCCGGGATTTTCCTCAGGAATTCTTTCAAAAATTTCTCCTGGATGGATTTCTCCGGGAATTTTTCTAGGAGTTCATCCAGGAATATCTCCGGGAATGTCTAAGGGAATTGCTTCGGGAATTTGTTCAGAAAATCCGCCAGGAATTGCTTCGGAAATTTCTGCAAGAAATTGTCCGAGAAATCCTCCAGAAATTCTTCCAGGAATTCCTCCAGGAATTTCTTCAGGAAAATTTCCGGTTTTAAAAAAAATTTACTCAGATTTTTTCTAGGAAGTCTTCCTTCAGGAAGTCTTCCGTGATTTTTTTAAGAAAATCATCTGAGAATTTCTCCAGCATTCCCTCTGGGAATTTCTCTAGGACTTCCTCCTTTGTTTTCTCCAGGAATTTCACCGGGAATCTCTCCGGGAATTCCTTCGGGAATGTCTCTGGAAATTCTCACTGGAAATTCTACAGAAATTCCACTAGGAATTTCTTCAGAAAATCCTTTCAAAATTTTTCCTGAAATTTCACCAGGAATTTCTTTACGACTCCTTCAAGTGCATTTCTCTGAGAATTCTTCTAAGACTCCCATCAGCAATTCCTCGACTGATTCCTTCAGCAATTTCTCCAGATTATTTCCAGGAATCCTTTCGGGTATTTCTCCAGGAATTATCCCAAGGATTCCTCCAGGAATTCCCTCAGGGGATTCCTCCAGAGATTCTTCCAGAATTTTCCTTCGGGGAATCCCCCAGGAAGGAGGATTCCCTGAAGAATTTTCCAGAGGAATTGCTGGAGAAATTACCAGAGGAATACCTAGAGAAATTTCCTGGGGAATTCCTGGAGGAAATCCTAGAGGGATTCTCAGAGGAATACTTGGTGAAATTCCCAGAGGATTTCCTTAGAAAATCCCGAAAATTTCCTTTAAAAATTCACGGTTGAATTTCAGGAGAGTTCCCGAAGGAATTCTTGAAAGAATTTCAGGAGGATTTTCTTGAAGATTTCAAGATAAAATTTCCTGGAGCAATTCCTGGAGGAATTACAGGATAAATTCCCGGAGGTATTCGTAAAGGAAGTCCTAGAGGAATCCCGGGAAAAAATCTCGAGGGTTTCTTGGAAAAAAGTCCGGAGGAATTCCTGGAAAAAATCCCACAAGAATTCCTGCAGAAATTGCCGAAGAAACTCCTAAAGAAGTTCCTGATAGGTCCTAGATGAAATCCTGGGGAAATTTCCGGAGGAATTCCTGGAGGATTTCCTAGAGGATTTCCCGGAGGAACTTCTGGAGGATGTCACCTAGAAGAATTTCTGGAAGATTTCCTGAAGAAATTACTGGAGGAAGTTCTTGAGGAATTTCCAGTGGAACTCCCAGTGGAATTCCCGAGAAATTCCTGGAAAAATTCGCGGAAGAGTTCCTGTAGAAATTCCCGGAGACATTCTCGGAAGAAAAAAACGGAGCAAAAGAAGCAATATTGTAGTGCGACAAAACTTGTCTGCAGGGGGTCAAAGACGGTGTTAAAGTATTGTCTCTTGTACCACCGTACTCGACCGTCTACTATCCTGCCAAATGGCTCTTAGCTTGCTGAACAACCAGATACGTCTTACTTCCTTTTAACTTTCGGAACAATTTGCTGCACGTTTTCCGTTTTTTGAGATAAAATTGTTTGAATGTTTTGATTGCTGGTGTCACCTAGCTTCGTCATTGGCGGATAGATCTCAACCTGCCGAACAATTTTATAGAAAACGCCATGCTTTTAGCTTATTACAGTAACGAGATACACGTGTTTAAATATTATACACAAAGTGCCACCAAGCGAATAAATCACGAATCAAAGACTCAAGTATCACACAGTTTTAAGCTTGCTGAAGAACTTTGTTGAAGACGGCATCATTCTATCTTATCAGGATTCTGAGATATAGAAGTTTGAAGATTTTTGAACCTGGTGCCACCTAGCGGACGCTTCTCGAACCAAAGACGCTATTACCAGATAGATCTTAGCCTGCTGAACAACTTTGCTGAAAACCGCATGCTTGTACCTCATTAGGGTATCGAGATATACGAGATTGAATTTTTCAGACACAATGCGCCACCTAGCGGATAAATCTCAAACCAAAGACTTTACTATCAGATAGTTCTGAGTTTGCTGAACAATTTTGCCGAAGACAGCATCATTCTATCTTATCAGGTTTCTGAGATATGAGGATTTCAATATTTTTGACACTGGCACCGCCTAGCGGCCGAATCGCGAACCAAAGTCGCCGTTCCCAGTTAGTTCTTAACCTGCTGAATAAATTCGCCGGAGACACTATACTTCTATCTCATCGGGATCTTGAGATATACGTTGCGCAAAGTATGTGGCCAATTTTGGTACCCCAAGACAATCCGGAATAACTCCGGAACCATGTGGACTAGGCACCCATGTCCCCGGCATCATAAACTAGAAGTTTTTCGGGAAGTTGTGAAAATTTCATTAAAATACATCAAAAAACAAAAAAGTTATGACCATTTTTGTGCTTTTCCGAAGGTGGAAAATGTACGTTGGCTGGATGAAGGTTATTGACCGTCCAGTTCCAAACTGTTCACGACCGTTTGAAACAGTCGACGTTACAAACGGTCGGTGAACGATCGCTGACGGATTTGACAGCAAAAACGAGCGAGAAAGATCTCGCGCGCAAACGCGTATCTAAAAACATTCAATTGGTGAAACAAGGACAGCTGATCGGGCACCAACTGATTCTTTGATCAGCTGTTGCCGGCAGTCAAGCCGCCAGCTTTTTGGCGCGGAAGTCAGGGGGTGTTCAGATGCAATGTTTATCAATGAATAAATTTATGAGGATATTTTTTCCGCGATAAATGTTGTGTATTTTCTAAAATAAGGTATAGTAAAGGCAATTTACATAATAACCAAGGTAATTACCTATGTTTGAAGTTCTTGAAGACCTGAATGTTTGAAATAATGATGTGCTCGAAACTAATTTGCTGATTGATCGATTTCTATAGAATACATCGAGAACCCCCTCGATATTCGACGACTGTTCTGAACAGTTTCACAAACAGTCGGGATAATCCAACTTTGAACTGAATACACAATAATGTGTATTTTAACTTAGGAGCTAATTCTACACTTCACATTAGGCTTGTAGATCTGATGACTTATAGGGTATTGGTTCCCTTTTATTAAGCATGTGGCTCCCATTTTCATCGTACGAAAAACAAAGGATTGAAGCGCTGTTTGTTTTGTTTCTTATTTTTGTATTTTTTGTTAGAAGTGAGCACCCATGAAAACAAAAAGAACAGAATCAATCGGTGCCGTAATCGCTTGTTTTCACATAAGATGAATATGGGAGCGTGAGATTACTGATGGTACACATACCCTATTTCAGGGAATTCTCAGATACTCGTAGACAGTTTTTGCACAGACAAACAGACGTAACTCTTAGAGGAAATTCATCAAAAACTTTTGCCCGGTGTCATTTTCATGAGCACACTGCCACCTGTTGGTAGAACCGCGTGCGACACTGTCGACCATGATGGATTTCGATTTGACGTTTTGTTGACACGCACACTACTACACAAATTGCCTATAATTTTCGTTTGCATCATTCAGCAACGTGTACAGTGGCAAACGTTAAAGCGATCGTACACTAGCGCATCTGGTGGAACGATCGCGCAAACCAAATGAAATTTGAATTGATCGTTAAATGCATGTGCCAAGCCGTTTTGAAGGGCGCAGTATCATAACGTCAGAGGCCATAAAGTCCCAGGACTTTATGGCGCATTTTTCCGGGGCATAACTTCCGAACTTGCAGATACGCCACGAAGTCCAAGGAAAGAAGGCACATAGGATATTATGACGCATCCAAACTTTTGGACGCTATTTCGCAAAAAAAACGCGACTTAATGTCCGGGACTGTATGGCCTCGGACGTTGTGACCCGGCCCCGTTTTGAAGAGTGTTACGTCTGTTTGTCTGTGGTTTTTGAATTCAGGGCCAAATAAAACATGCATAAGCATAGGAGATTCAACATAATTTGAACGCAGTGACACGCTCATGTATTTTGAAAACATACGACAAAAGCAAATGGAAGTGTCCATTCATATATTGGAGTAACGTTGTTTCCAAAATACGTTGGTTTCGCTCCGCAGCTTATGATTCGAGTTGCACACTAGATTATTTAAAATGTGCTTGCGCATCACCGGTTGCATACTCTAAGGCGGTACTCGCTGAAAAGAGCCTTTATAATGTCTGCACTGTAGTGGTATGAAAGTCAGAGGCAGAACAGTGCGCTTAGAAAATATATACACGCTTTGTAGTGTATGTTTAGGTTACTGGGACCAGGAAGTAGAGATTAGTTTTGAGCTCGCCTCAATTGGTGAGTTCGTTCGTATTTAATCTTGCAAGACTTTAATGCTTGGAAATGGACCAAATGTGGTTTGTGGCTACTGTTTTTTGATTATCATCTTTCATAGTATTTCTTAATGCATATACAATTCCAAGCAAATTTCTGTATTTGGTATCTAACTTATTATTCATAACCATATCTAGCTGTCGGAAGGACATGGCCACAATAGCTCTGGGCTGTTGTAAAATGCTTATGCAGCAAGAAAATCGTGCTAAATTGTATGCTGAAGAATTCAATAATCCTAGCTCCCACAATGAAAACTGTATTTAAACATTTTACGTTTCATGTTTCGCCTCCAAGTATGTAACTTTCAATACACAAATGAAGATCTGTGGTTACACAAGTTTACACGCAGTAGTATTTATGCAATGCACATGTGTTGGAGGTGTTGGATGATCCCACGCCAACAGCATCCATCCCCAACAAAAGAGAGCACAGAGAGAATATCCTCTCTTTGCGTGGTGAGGAGACTCACCACGCTCCGCCTACTGTTTCATCCGATTGGTTGTCTAAATCGCCATCGTTCTTTTCGTTTCTCTCATTCGTCTCCTTCGCAAGCAAGTGTTTTCTTACATTATTCTTGCTATCTCCTTTCATTCGTCGGCATTCGATGCGAACCGGCGAAGGTGTGGGTGGACTTTGTAAACGGCGGTGACCTGCTGAACAAATTGAACAGAGAAGCACCAAAACCGAATTAGGAACGCCACACGTAATTCGGCAGTTTTTACACAAGTGTCTTTTCGGGTTTCTTCTGCTTGGCTGTTCCGCCAACGCGTCGTCTTCGCCGGCATATGTTTACTGAAGGCAAGAGAACACCGTGTGCGTTTGCCTTCATTCCACTTGACGCCGACCCGCGCAGCGCGCGGTCATATTTACGTCAACAGCAGATACACACTCGTTGGAGCAGACCAGAGCAGAGCGAGTTCTGGTGAAATCTGTCAATCAATTTGGTTGTTATAGCAGCGCGGCCGTTTGTAACGGGGTCTCTGGTATTCAGGGAGAGCTGGGTAGACTGCGTTTCTTCTGGAAAGGTTCGATTTCATACCACGCACTGTTTGTAGTTCTAACCAGAACAATCTAAATCGGCCTTCCAGTTGACAGGTCCGTGTATGCACCTGTTTACAACTGCCGAACAAAGGCACAAACGTTGAACTGTCATTTTCATAGGAGAACTGTCACAGGCCCCCAAAATCAGCTGATTTTAAACATCTTCTGATTAAGCCTATTGCACAGAGAAACTTGGGAGGATAAAGCACCATTCTTAATGCACACGTATTAAGAGGTCCCAGCTATAAACGTCAATAACGGCACCGGCCACGTCCTTACGGTCACCAGGAAAGACAAGGAGTGTAATAAGAAAAACGTTGCGATGCAAAACCAAGAATCTCTACATCTCTATAATTGTCTCAGGAAGTAGAATATTTACATATAATGTACGGCATGGATTTGGCAGCCACCTATGATTGTGGATGCGAATTGATAAAATGCAATGATAATTTGGGTTTTTCACTTTCCATCTCAATGTCGCGTTTCACATCGTTTCCCCCCTTAGCCAGATCAGCTCAATCAAACGGGTGAAATACAGTTCTGGCGTACGGATGTCTGCGACGTCTGACTTCAACCCGCGCGCTGTTGCTGATCCCTTTTGACCACTTGAAGAAGATACTCTAAACGGGCGATGGATGGGATCGGAACGGATTGGATTGCACTTTCACTCGATAGCTCACTTATTTTCATGTTGTTCAACCCTCACTTTTTGACGAACGTAAATGGGTTAGAAGGATCAAGCTCAAACACTTGAAGGATTCGGAGCAGGCTTCGGTTTTCGAGGACAAGTGGGTATCGGTTTTCCGGAGAAGGTAATTTTCGGTGTGCGCCGCCGCTGCACACTTGGTATGTGTGATAAGTTTTGAGAAAATGAAAGTGTGAAATGATGACTGAAGATTTTTTGAGCAACATTTTGACGGAGAATTAGTTGACTAATTAGGGACATAAATCCTATGATTTTATTCGTTTTTCAAATTACTTGAACATAAATTGCCTTCCTTTCATGCCTGAATTGAATATTCGGATTTAAGTGCGTCAACTTTTATAATTCTGCTTCTTCTTCTTCTTATTCTTGGCGTAACGTCCCCACTGGGGCAGAGTCTGCTTTGTGTTCTACACGCGAAAAAAACCCGTTCTGATAAACGTAAACAAACAAACGCAAATATGAGAACAAGCAAATATTCACCGTGAACTGGAACTAGTTCCAGCTGTCAATATGTGCGTTCCAGAAACCGTGACATCTAGTTCACGGTGTACATTTCTTATTGTTGTTATCGTTCGGCAGGCACGAAGATACTTTATGCCCAAGGACGTAACCTGTCATCCCCAGTATGGTCATGTTGGGTACCCACGCCTTTAGAGATTGATTATACGGGCCTTTATTAACTATTCCAATTGTGATCTAGCTATTCTTTAAACTCGGAAAGCAGAAGTTGTTTATCTTGATGGTGAGGTTACCTATTATGGAAATGAACAGGCCTGTTGGTATTTGAACAAAATTTTCAATGCATTCGAAGAAGATTTGTACATCATAGGTAAATTATTGTGCTAGGGACGCAACTTTCTCGGGAAACGAAGATACCTCTCGATAGCAGCATTCTATATTGCAACAGCTTTGGGACTGCAAGGAATTGATGTTAATTTCAATAACTCATCAGTAATATAGCACACGATCTATTTACATTATAGTATCATTCCGAGACGCGATTCTTCTAACAACATATTGATACTACAGAAATCAAATTCACTAACTATTTCAACTGTGCATAACATGCAAATGCACATGCATATAGTCCATTTTATTTACGAGCCGATTTTATGAATGAATTTTGACAGGAGGTAGCGTCAAAACCCGTGAAAATCAATATCATTAACATTAATGTCACTTCGTAAAATGGCTCATTACTCCCTATATGCTGAAAACTGTCATAGCACTATCTTAAACTCGGGAGTCATCAAACACTGGAGGAAATTTCATGGTCTAAAATTTCCAACATAATACATAACATAATTGCTCATTTTGAAAAAAAAACATGTAACATCCTTCTTATAACCTCACAATTAAAAATTGTTACATCGAGTTCGCTGTAACAAAATGATCTCCATCGCTTTCAACACATTTCTCCATCGGATTGTAAATTTACAGGTGTTCTGCAGTATGGAGCTTGCTTACAACTTTGCGTGCAAGAAATTATTTTATGTAAAATCGAATGAAGTTAAATGAAAACTAGCTGTACCCGGCAAACTTTGTTTGCCTACTGCGTTTTTTGACGTTTCAAGACCAAGTCCCCGTACGCAAAATTCATGGAAAGCCAATTTTCACAAAAACTCAATTTCTCCATGTTTTTTTGCCTCATAAACCTTCCTTGTGTGAAAACTAACAGAACAAAACAATGACGACCCAAATCGGACGTTCCGTTCGTGAGTTGTGCGCGGTCCCACGTATGCAACTGCATGTATATATATATATATATATATATATATATATATATATATATATATATATATATATATATATATATATATATATATATAGATTTAAACGTTCTAATATTTACGTCACGTATTATTTTCAGGATTTTCTTTCTGCGCTTTAATAAAATAACCCCGTCATATCGCAGACATTTTCTATCAGTTTATATATTTACAGCTTAGTATGAAGCTAGCATTCAACATTTCACACAAGAAGTTGTTTAATGTAAATTTCAGTGAAATGACGTCATTTGAAGTCCTAAATCAGTTGATTTTTCGGGACTTTGACAGTTCTTCTATGAAGATGGCAGGTCCGTGTTAGCAGCTGTTGTTCAATCTTTGCAAATAAATGCATACACGGACCTGTCACATAAAAAGGCCTATAGAAATTTGTTTACGTCGGGTGTAGTTTTTCAGAAATTTTTGCTGTGTTCACAGCAAAAAATTGTGAAAGTTGCATCAGACATAAATCAATTTGACATACAAATTTCTATTCAATTTCAATGAATTTTACATTTACATTTATCATTTTCTTCATCATCATCACGTTTTGTCACAGGTTATGTGATGTTGCATTGTTTAACTGTGTATGTAGGGCAAATGAAAAATAAAGTGGGCTTCACATGGACCCAGAGAAAATTTATCATTAAAAAACGTTTGAGATTTACTAGTTGAATAGCCGTAGAAAACGTTCATCGTAACGGCTCAAATGTTTGAGATTACCCAACGAAATTGCTGCCTTAGTACAAAGCAACCTAGTCAGTGATTTACTAATCAATCTTTTGTCTTCACAATCTATCACGAAACGTTTTCTCACTGATTCACTTTCATGTGGTTAAATAGCCATTGTATCAAGTGTCAAGTTTCCAACGATCTCGACATTTTCAATTATTGTTTTCCTTACAATCAGAAATCATTCTGAAATAAATTGTACGTTTTGGTTCTCAATTATCATAGTTACTCTTTATTTGACATCCATTTTCAAGTGGCCTGCAATGTAGGACTTCGCATTTCTATTTCGTTTCCACTCTCGGTTCCCAAAACAGCACTTTATATGTGATTGTTTTGTTCTAACAATATTTCAATAATGGTATATTTTTCATTTTCAACCTTGACCTTTTTTGGTTCTTGGTTTGCCATTGTAATGTCAAAATTTGTCAATCATAAGTTATTTCATCGAAAATTTTGGTTATCATTTTTGCCCTTTTGTCACTTATTTCAAACAAATCAATTGTAAAATGTACCATTCAGTAATTCTGTTTTTTGAGTTATGACTTTTCAAAGTAATTAGTGTCAAGGAAGGTTTCCGGGAAAAAAAGGCGACTCTGATTTTTTCTCAATTTTTTTTGTTCATATATCCATGAGCCCTGCCTGCGGAAAAAGTTCATAAAAATCTGAGACCCTTCGGCCCAAACCCGTACGGTAATAAAAAAAAATCCCCACTGTAGAGGGCATTGATGAACCGCAATCTAGATTGGTTTCATTTCGATCGTTTTGATTTTCTTCCCAGCTCATAAAAATCAGTACTTTATCAATTTTCTTACTTTTTAAGTTGATTTTTGTAACTTTTTCTTCTTGACCAGTTCATCCGTTAGTGAGTTTTGTTGCCTCAAAGGGACTTCAAACTTATGTTTATATGCAGCCTGGATTCGCTGGTTAGGTCACGACTGCGTCCCGATTAGCGCATCGTGTTCGTTCGTTGGGGCAACTCAGGCCAAACATGTCTAAAGATCCTATCTGCAGAAGAGAGGCTCTCTTTGGTTCCCCTCTCTTTCGTTAATATCTCAGCTGTTTATTTGTATTATGATTGTCTCCTTGCATTGAACGATGGCCAAAACCATCGTCTTTTGATTTGTACTGCAAAAATAGTTGAAATGTGCACCTTTACATTCAGTCTTGTTAGAGATCATAGCCATTTGAACCTTTTCATCGATATTCGGCCTCCTTTGTCTCCGACATTCGCCACGCCAGCAATCAAGCTACTGTATGAAACAAAAATGTCAAACGAATGCACTTCACCACGATAGCGTCTTCGGGAGACGGTTCGGCAAAGAGAGTCTCTCAAATGCAGATAGGACCTATTGAAATGTTGAAATTGATCGAAATGATCTAGATACACACAAGTGACGAGAAATACGTCACGAAACACTCACATACTTGCACAAACGTCCTGTATGTAAGCGCTGCGATGCGACGGCGGTCATACGTCTAATTCGTTTTGACATCAATTTTGACATTGACAGTGCTTTTTAGTTCGTTGGGCCCATATAGCCGAGGCGGCAAACGCACGGGTATTCAGCATGACCATGCTGAGGGTGACGGGTTCGATTCCCGGTCGGTCCAGGATCTTTTCGTAAAGGAAATTTCCTTGACTTCCTTGAGCATAGAGTATCTTCGTGCCTGCCACACGATATACACATGCAAAATGGTCATTGGCAGAGGAAGCTCTCAGTTAATAACTGTGGAAGTGCTCATAGAACACTAAGCTGAGAAGCAGGCTTTGTCCCAGTGAGGACGTTACGCCAAGAAGAGAGAGAGAGAGTGCTGTTTAGTTGGGTTTTGCCCCAACCAGTGAACATCCAACCATCGAGACAGCCCATCTAGCGAACAGCCAACGAACGAATCAGAACTGTATATAGATGAGTACACATATAAAAGGAAGGAATGTAAACAGCATGAAACAATCTCACCAACAAATCCAAAACTTCTGTACCATTCAGTAATTCAGTTTTGCTGGTAAAACTTGACATTCTTTTCCCAATTTTTTTTTTTTTTTGCTCGGGTCATTAAGTTTGCAAGAGGTCAATTATATCACACCAATTGCAAAATTAGTTACGATAGCAAAATTTGACATTCAGTAGTTATTTTACCAATTTTTAAATCATTTACTGCATGACAAGCAACTGGCACATTTTGATACGATATCATATTATGCTGTTGACGTGTTATTTTAAGTTTTTCTTGAAGAACTTCTGAATGTCACAATTACTTATGACCAGGGTACGAAAAACGGATCACGCCGAAAAACAAACGCTTTGTCCTATGCGGTGCATGTCGGTAACAAAGGCCCTCCGCAACAAACGCATGTCAAGCGATGAGAGCAATAAAACAAATATCGCTTGCCGGGTGTGTGCCGATATTTCGGCTTTTCTGCTGAAATTTTCGACCCACATCATCGAATTCATGAGCATTTGGACGATTTAAGACTCTTGCCATCCTCAGAGTCGAGTTTCAGTTGTAAAACAATGCGAAAATCACGATGTGAATAGAACGAGACAAATATTCCTACCGTTTTTGTTGTGAACAAACTCGGGAGCGATTTTGTCATTATCTGCTAACGAAAAAACAAAGCGTTGTTGCCGTGCCTTCTTTGTTACCTATTTTTCGCTTGCGGTGCCATATTCTGCGTACACTGCTTATGACAATAAATTTTGATATTATTTTGTTTTTGTTTTGCCATCCCCTCTATCCGAGCAATCATGATATGGACTGTAAATGAATGATACCAGGAATCATATTGATGATAGCAGCTATGCTCTTTTCAATTATTTATGATAGATCGAATGGGTTGTTAAGTATCGTCACCATTTTTAAAGGCTTTATTCGCGAATAAAAACTTAACGTAATCGTTCATGATATGATCAATTTATCGTTATCTGTATGATACGCGGAATGATAACATCTTCAAAAATTCCTTTGAGATTCGGTAATACGTTTTAGATTTCTTACAAAAAAAAAACCTTTTGGAATGTTTTTTGAAAATGTCATTGAAAATTTCTTCGGCAATTCCGTCAGGATATTTTTTTTGCCTTTTTATATTTCATCGGCAAATACCTGTTTTAAGTAGGGTAACGAACCACTTGGGCAGCGACCGGTATTTTGGGCACTCTTTGCTCAGTCAATTTCAAACCAATTGACTTGAAATTTTGTACACGGCTAGATACAATACGTATCACATCGCGTTCCATGATTCGTCGAGAAATGGTGGGACTTTTTTTACGCGGTTTTTCGAATTTTGAACTGAGTTTTTTTTACGCGGTACGTATCTCCCGCGTAAAAAAAACCTGACTGTAAATTTCTTTGGATATGTCTTCGGCATTTTTTTTTTTCAATTTTACAATGTCTACGAGAATTCATTAGACATTTTTTTCAATATTTTTTCGGGAATGATTTAAGGAATTGCTGCAACAGTTACATTCAGAATGCGTTCGGCAATTCCGATGTAACATTCGTCTAAAGTTCATCAAAAATATCATTGAAAATTTATCATGCGCGAAAGTTAGTATTTATTGATCCATTGTCAAATCACATCACCAACCATACGAGACCCCCAAATTAACAATGCACCCTATCCTACTAACAAAAATTCCTTCCCGAGCCAAAGGTGGAGATGCAGCGATCCGCGGTCTATATCACAACGTTTGTCTCACTAACATTCTCTCCCTTCCTATTCTCAACGACTATTCTAAAGGGTGATACGGTCAAAATTTGGTCACACAATTGGTTTCTTAACTTGAGACTACGTACACCAAAACAGCTGATTTTTGGACCAGTAATGGTACATTATATGTAGCTTGTACCATAAAATTTTCATAAAAATCGGTCTAGTATTTGCGGAGATATTGTTGAACCCTGAGATCTGCATTTTTAAAATTTTGTGCAAAGAGGATTCACAAATAAGAACACATTTTTACTGTTTTATTTATAGAGCCAGAGATACTTAACCGATTTCAATTAAATTTTTTCTGTATGTGAAGTATGCATATCAAAATGTTGTGTGACCAAATTTTGACCGTATCACCCTTTAGAACGATGAAGTTTATTATGAAATTCATGGAAATTTAAGACGGAACAACCCTGGAGAAACCCAACCGAAAATTCTATTTCCGTTCCAAAAAAAAAGCACAAGAAAAGATTTCTGTTGAATGCTCTTATAAGCTCGTAATTCTTAGAGGGTAAAAAAGCTAATATAACTTTTCTGGTGAAACCAATGAAGTAATTATTTTAACAATATCTGGAAAATAATATTTATAAAGCATCTCTTAAAGAAATCCCTAGAAAAATCTTCGACTCAGTTCGTATAGCAGCTTATTTTCGTGTCTTACTACTGAGAAAAGTCTTGATGGAATCCATGGAGAACTTCCAGGTGAATTCCTAAGAGCAGTTTCTTGAGAAGTATCAGGAATAATCAATGCTGCATTGTTTTTCTGAAAATTTTCAATTATTTAAATAGATCTCCGTTCACGGAATCCCTGATTTTTTTTAGGAATTTTATGGTGAAATTTTGACAGAATTTCTTATGGATTCCCAACTGAATTTCCTGTTTACTCGTTGGCTTCTTGATAGAATTTCTAATTTTTCAGAGTAATTCTAAGAGACATCATTAGAGAAATCAAGGCATGGAATATCATTCGAACCACGAAAAAAATCGTGGATGGATATGTGAAAAAAAGCCAAAAGAAATATCTGATATTACACATTTCCTCCATTAATGCCATATATCCCTGGAGTTCACTGCGATTTATGGAAAAATATTTCATAAAATTCTACTGCAGTATTTTGCAATGGCGTTTTTATGGTAATAATTCTTTATGCAATCTATTTGGTAATGCTTAAGAAAGCTATTGGATTTTTTTTTAATTATTCTATGGAGGGAAAAATAAATTAATTGAATAAAAGTTTAAGTAGTGGCGCAGCCGACTTTTTTTTTGTTCGATGATAGTTTCATACCAAAGTTTTGTTCCAAGTTATCGATTGTATTTAGGAGAGAATATTCTGTAAAATATGCTTATGATTTTTGTTAAACTATAGATGGATTGTCCTACCCAGCGTTTTTGTGGGTAGGACATGTCCTACCCACTTCTCGCGCCACTGGCGCGCCTAGTATACCGCAGTGACCCATACGAGAGTTACTGGCGTGTTTCCGATGCCCAACTCGGGCTGGGTGCTTGTATGGCACTGGCAGAATCGGTGACTATCAGCAGAGGGTTTTCGCTGGGCACTGAAATCGCAATAAGAATTGCTACCGCTTCAGCAGTACTGAATACTGATTCGCTAATCGATGCGATAGACATTTCATTCCATGCCTTTTGCACCGGTTATCTTTTGATCCAAACCATAACCCGGTAATTCAGCTGAACACTAGTTTTGCCAAATTATGATTAGCAGTAAATTGGTTAATCGACGGAGCTGTCATGTAGTGTACAAACATGTGTTCATCAACGAGTTTATAAACAATGTGCTGAATGTGATTGCTAATATTTCCAGCAGATATTTGCCCTTCTTTTAACATGGGATGTTCTTTCTAGGTTTACTGTTCTGGTCGTACAGTTGAATCTTTTTCCCAGAAAGACATTTTCCAGAATAATGCATTTCTCAGAAAACCAAGAAACTCAAATGAGTTGCATTATGAACATTATACAACTATTTTTCATTATGCAACTCATTTCAGTTGCATTATGAACCAGTTCGGAAAAATTGGCCATTATGATACCAAAATGAGTTACATAAAATATAAATTATAATACTGAATTGCATAAATAGTTTTCTCACATGTATCGTGTAGTATAGGATTCCTACATCACGATACTTGGAAGGAAACTATGTAAAGTATGCTTGATCTAACTGAAAAACGTCTGATCAATTTCGAGCCGGAGATCAATTTGACCCCGGTTTACGGTACTAGAAGTGTCAAGTTAAATTTGTTTACCAAAACAAAAGGTCCTCTATAAGATGGCCACTTAAAAATAGTAAGTTATTGCAATTAAAGTTATTAAAATAATTAAATGAGAAAAGTTACTACAGCGCCATTGGAGTTCTAGTGTATTTCTATTGGTCTAAGTAAGCTTAGTGATAATGGAAATTTTCATTTTTGATAATAGAACGTCAAATATGTTTATTCTTGTCAATCTCCGAACTGCCCCATTCTCCGAAATGATTCATTTCCCGGAAAGTGTTACCCGGACAAAACTCGCGGTAATACTACAGCAGCAAGTGACCCTTAGAGCTGTGTCTCAAGGTCGGCTTACTACTGGGCAATCGGAGGGGCTTCGCGATCAGCGTGCAGAGTACTATCACCTTTCTTGGGCTAGGGGAAAACTATGCAAAATTTGAATGAAAACTATTGGTGTTTATTGAAAAATCTATTGTCTTGAATGGTGTGGGTGTAATTTATTAAAGGACTATTGTACTTTCTGGGGTAGAGTGGGTAGTTTTATTGAATATGGGGTTTTGGGGACGTACCGGTACTGCTGCTGTAGTGGAGCGCTGCGTAGACTCGATGCCGATGGACGAGCGCTCGCCGATGCTGCTGCGGCTGGACGGCCTGTCCGCCAACGGATTTACGGCTTGGGGTGGTGTAGTAGTGGTCGGAAAATGGCTATTGGATCGGTAGTAGATCGGCTTGACGGAATGGTGCGATCTACGTGTCTCGCTGGCGTCTTCCCTCTTTGACGGATATCGACAGAGCCCAGGACAAGGCCGGAGAGACTCTGCCGAGAGGGCACCTTAGGGCCCGAGGAGCAGCTCTGATGCGGATAAGGACTTCGCAACTGCAGAGCGTATTGTGGTCTTTTACGTGTTAGGTGTAGTGGCCAACAAGGGACCACTAGGCCGACTCGTGTGCTTGGCCAACTCTACGTTGGCGTTCAAAATGGTGGTGGTGTAAGGTACCACAAAAGGTCCTGAATTAACTTTTAGTGTTCTCCCAACTGGTTTTGCCACTCACTACAATAACTACTGGGACACTTTTTTAATTTTCTTCTAAATGATCCGAAGCACACGAACGCCAGAATTACAGTCAGGGATGGCGGATTGGTTTTGCGCCTTAATCCTTACAATCCCTTCTATATGGAGACTGAGTGCTCATCTTCGTAGGGGGCAGTTCAATGTGTTTTTGGAGGAAAAATCGAAATGCCACTTTTTCGAATGAGTTTTTGGAGACAAAGTGTACAGGCCGCGTTTTCATTCGGATCGTCCGTCGTCGTCTATTTGACTGTGCTCATCTTCGTGATTTTGGAGGCAAAGTGAAGAGGCCATTTTATTCATTTGGGCCTGCCGCGTCGTCGTCGTCGCAGATTTGGCTGTGCTTATCTTCGTACGGGGCTGTTTAGTGTGATTTTTGAGGCAAAGTGAAAAAGCCGCTTTTTTTTTTATTCGGGCCGGCTGCGTCGTCAATTTGAATGTCCACATCGTCGTACCCGTGTGTAGTTGTAGCGGTTCAGTGTGAATTCGGAGAAGAGGCCAGTTAGTGGAAGATGCTGTAGCACATACGCACTGGACACTTCGAAGGATGTTTATTGGTGAGCTCTTTCCATTTTATCATAATAATAATAATTAATGCTAAAGGATTTATACAATTCTGCTCTGGTTTTTGTGTATTTATCTAACAAATATTGAAAAGTTCGTCACGTAATGTGTCGGCGTTAGTACCCAATGCACATTCAGTTGATAATAAATTTGTTTCTTTCATTTTTTGCATTTACACAAAAAATTGAATGGTTTGTCATCTTCGGTGTCGACATTTGTAATATTTTAGTCAAAATGAATAAAAGTTTTGACTTAATAGTAAAGATTGCATGAGAGTCCGTGTTGGTTCGTCGTTGCATCGCGTCGTCGTTCTGTGTGCGTGCTTTTAGAGAAAAAAAAAAACTAGTTTTTGTGCGAGTCGGTCGTGTGATGCCAGCAGCGGATGACATTTCAGCCCGTCTTGGTTCGTCGTTGCATCGCGTCGTCGTCCTGTGTGCGCACTCATCTTCGTACGAGGCGGTTTAGTGTGTTTTTGGAGGCAAAGGAAGTGCCGCTTTTTTCATTCGGATCGGGCGCGTTGTCGTCGACAATTTGAATGTGCACATCGTCGTACCCGTGTGTTGTTGTAGCAGTTCAGTGTAATTTCGAGGCTAGTTAGTGGAAGATGCTGCAGCTCTGATTTTCGTGTATTTATCTAACAAATATTGAAAAGTTCGTCACGTGATGTGTCGGCGCTAGTTCCAAATGCACATTTAGTTGATAATAAATAATTTCCTTTCATTTTTTGCATGAACACAAAAATTTGAATGGTTCGTCATCTTCGGTGTCGACATTTGTAATATTTTAGTCCAAATGAATAAATGTTTTGACTCAAATAAAGGTTGCATGAATTTCTGGAAAAAGAGAGGGTCGGTAAAATATATACGGCGAACCATGCGGTAAGATCTTTCTGATTTATTTATCACGTGTTATTTTGCTAATACTTGTGAATTGATAGCGTTCAGCATTGTCTCGCGCGGAAACGCAAACTACAGATGCGTCGGTGTTTAGCATTGTGTTCTCCTTAGTTGCGAATGAATAACTTATGTAGGGTGAGTTTTGAGGCACAAAAGATCGCGTTCGTCGTCCAAGGTTTAGTAGGGTATTTCTTCGCGAGCGCATTATTAATCGCGAATCAAAACATTACACTCGTTTACCACGGCAAAATCCTCAACACATCTCCATTTCCCCTGTCCAAACTCCTAGTGATTTCTCGTAGTAACGCAGAGAATTCCTCGGTTATTGGCCTAAGCGAGAATCACGTCATCACTTCCTTCCCTATCCTCAATTGACCTGCATTCGGACGCGGCCGGCGCTGGTATTGCTTATTGAAAAGTATTGGGATTGCAGCATTTACACAATGAAGAGAAAGCTAATCCCAAACATCATCTGTTGGTTCTTTGTGTAAATGTAGTTGTCCTTGCAATAACAGAGGAGCAACCGCGGGCGGTCAATCATGCTCATGCTCATGCTCACAATCCCTTCTATATGGAGACAATTATTGTTCCACCACCCCTTTTGTATAGGATCTACGCCCGCCCTATCATGTTGTACCCACTATTATCCCAACATGTCTGCTCCTTATACCCACTCTGTACCGTTGTAATGTTTTACATCATTTGAAATTGAAAATAATTAACCCTACTAACAAACATACAATTTTATTTTTATTTAATTTAATTAACCCTACTAACCCTACACCTACTAACCTATGAGACGTGACAGTATCCAAACAAAATAGCACATATTAAAAATCTTCTAATTATGTAACACACGGTTACAAAAGGCCTAGGTAAACCTAAGATCTCAGAAGATGTTTTGGTGTTTTTAAACATAATCTGATATTTTGTTTCTCATTTCGAATAATTTTATCAATTGATGATTAAGTTCAAGATAGACAAGCCTTAAAACCATATTCTAAATATTTTTCCAAGACTATAGAACTAGAACTAGATTCTCGGTTCAGTTCACTTGGGAAAGTAGAGCACGCATCGTTGGGTTGAATGAACATTTTTAGACTGGCAACCAAATTGTAGCATTTCTATATGACATTTTCTTCCTTTTCGTCTAGGTTCATTTATGAAGTGTCGGTTTGTTTACTGTATAGGAGATTTGACCTTCTTAAATTTATAGGCTGTTCTTTCTAACGATGTAACGTTACAGAATTAGTTCCATCTAGTGTTTTTTCCTTCTTTAAAACATAGGCTGTTCTTTTGACTTACACTGTTTTAGAGCTGTTTGGTTACCATGTTGTTCATTGGAAATTGCTGCTTTTTATGAAGAAGTTTTGTCCTTCTTCATTTGCATCAAGTTACATCGTTGCAATCTTGATAAGCGAAACTATTCACTTCATCTGATATGTTTTTTTTAATGTGTTGTTCTATCAACAACAGAAATGTTCAAATAACAAACTGTAAATTTCACTCTTAGATATTTGCCCTTCTTCTAGCAACAGGCTGTTCTTTCGATGCCTGTTTTCAGTCTTTGATCTAGCCTGATGACTAGTTTAGCTTATTGATTTATTTGTCTTTATTAAAGAGACTTTCATAGTTTAGCTTAATAATAATCGGGTTCTTCTATTTTATCCAGATTATTGCATAATCTGAATCAACCACTACCAATCATAGTCACCCAGGGAATAAAAAAAGCTTCATGTAATGATCCTCGTTTGGACTAAGAATTAAACCTCCTGTCTGGATTTGCATGCAGAAGTAGTAACTATGTACATGACTTAATATAGACCATATGATATACAGCCTCTTCCATTCAAAGTTCACTAGTTTGCATGAGGTGTCATTCAAACCAATGGAGTTAGACGGCCTAAGTAACACACTCATCACAGAAGAGTCATGGCAGCGCAGGGCTATGTTGCGCAGAAGTTATTGTAACTTACTTATAACATATAAATACTTACTTGCTAGAAGTAAGTCACAATGACTTCTGTGCAACAAAACCCTGTGCCACCATCACTCTTCTGTGACAAGTGTGTTACTTGAGGGTAAATATATTTCCGGTTAATGGTACATTCCGGTAAATGGTTTTCCGGTAAATGGCATTCCGGATATTGGTTTTCCGGGTAATGGCATAGAATCAAAAGTTATATCGTTGGCATTGCTTGCGGAAACAGCATGATTTTGCTGCTATTGTTATTCCTTTACATGTTAAAACTTAAACACATGCATGCGGTTTGTTGAATATAACTTGTTTTATAAGCATCGGATCGCTTTGCGATCTTCGACAAAGCTCTTCAGAACATTCTAGGCTACTATTCTACATGATCGGAAATGGAATCGAAAAGGAATCAAAAAAGCTTTGATCTGAGAATACGGTTCCGATGACCCACGCTAACATGTATGTAGTCTGGCACACTTTGCAGCCGAGATATCGAAGCCGATTTACTGTGACCATTTAGCGACAGCGGAAACTGCAGCCTGTAATTTGCACCTAATTCAATTCCTTTAACTCTTCTCTTGCCTTGCCAAAGTTTGGTGTTTTTTATGGCGGACGTCCTCTCTGGGTGGTCTTCGGAGAACTCTTTCTAGCCCTTTTGGTGGCACGAAGAACTTTTATGCGAGCCTTGACTGCTTTGTTGGAGGTCTCATTCCACCAATGAAGAGCTCGTCGCCCAGGAGCAGGACTAGCTATCGGAATGGTTGTAATAGCAACTTTGTTAATCAGGTTAACCCAAATTTTCGATGAGATTGTACGCAAGTCCTAATCGGTTGTAAAGTACCGTTCAGACATGGGCTCCGTTGCAGCCTTCAGAATTGGTATATGACACATTCCACGCACTTCTAAACCGCGGTTTTTGAACTTCATTGAACGATATTTGCGGGCTCTTGTTACCGATTTTGATTTTTTTTTGCACCAAAATGAAGATAATTACTTATATTCTTCGAATAGTACCAGAAACTTTGAAAACTGCTTCTAGAAAGTAGCAAATTTCTTGTCGTTCGGTCAAAATTCGACATTTTTTGCGATGGTGTCCCGTTACGCTGTATGTCTTGATTTCTTTCGAAGTACAAAGGTCAAATTCCCAATAAGAAAGCATAAAATGAATCTTATATTCAAATCTGATCGTTTGATATGCTGGTTAGCATGTATTTAACAACATAACAATTTTTGGAAGCAAAAGTTTAACTCTCGCGCAAAACGTAACGCGTGGAATGTGTCATATAGATTTCAGAACTTTTCATGAGAAAGTGTCCACAGTGTAGCAATAGCAGTTACAGAATAAGTTATGTTTAGTATATTATCTATAACAAATGGCTAGGGCTTCAATAGATCATAATACATTTCTTAAAAACGAACACGATTTCGAACAGTTTCGAACTATTCCTTGTAGAAACTGGAGGAAGCCACATCGTCGGCCGTAGCATCATAGATGAATTTGGGCCATGATTCCACCACGAAAATCCTTGCTTAGATATTGCCTAAACTTGTCGAGTAGTTGAAAGAACTTTATTGGCTAGAAAACATGCTGAAATATAAGTATTAGTAATAATTTAGCAATTTCAAACAATATTTGTCATAATACTTCGGAATCATGGCTGCAAAACAAATCAGAAGAAAATTGTTGACAGTTCAATCATCAATCTCAGCTCAAAGCATTCTAAGACCAAACTATAAAATCTGGAAGCAAGAAATGTCGAAATCGAATAACCCCTTGTTGTTTTGCAGCCAGCGTAAGAAACTGGATATCCCACACAGTATCAAAAATTCGGGTAAATTTACGCTACATATAATGCACATAAAGGGAATGCCAAGGTTAGCGCGGATTTCCGCTGGCGTTAAAATTTACATGTGCAGTTTTGATTGCAGGTGTGAATTTTAATCATCGTGTAAATTTCATCGTTTGGATTCAAAGGTCTATGCCTACTAGTAAACAAAAGCCAACCAGAGAAAAAATGCGAAGCGGAAAAACCGAGATTTTTTGTTTTCCTTTTTGGAAGACGACAACATGTTTCAATTTATGGGGGAAGTCTCACACAGTTGACGGAAAAAAATAAGCTTCTACATAACAAGTGGATATATTTATTAAACTTTAATTTGATTTTGCATCTCACACTTTCACTATGCTGGAAATCCCGTTCAGGTGGTGCTAACGACAACGACGGCATCTGCTACTGCCACGACATTCTCATTTTCAAATATATTCCTCACTTCAGTCACTTCCTCAAGCAACAAAACGATTGTCGCCGGTTTGTAAACACACCACAAATGAGCACAAATAGTAAAATTCACCAATTAATAGATCCAAATTGAGGAATTAGGTGATAGTTTCACAAATTATTCCTCGCGAACGAAAACACACACTTTGCAATATGGCTGACTACTGCTGCGGTCGCCGTCAGCGGCTGTGGTGATCACACGTAGTTCGTGTAAATTTCAGCCAACGTTTGCAGAAATTTCAAAGTGCAGAATGAAGAAATAGCCAAGATTGTATATTTTTCAATTATTATCGTTACACGATGCATGTGCATGATAAAACGTTTAATTTTATGCTTAATATTCGATTACATGATACCATTTTCTGTGATATCCGGCATTCTGGCTCGCTTAATATTAAAATTTTATTTCTGTGCATACTCTTTGCACTTGAAGAGCATTTGAAGAGCAGGTAAAAAGCATTATAAAAGCCCCCAAAGCGAAAACAGTTGAAAAGCTAATTAACAGCCGAAAGCTTTTGGGCAGCACAGCTTATGCCAATTAAAGGCAGCTATGAATTCGAACTGCTTATGTAGAGCAGCAAGCAGTTTAAATGCTTAATATGGTCTGCTGTACGGCTTATTTAAACGCTTAGTTGTCACGGGTATCATGATCCACTTCACGAATATATGCTGGCCTGCTTACTCTCACACGAAATTTGATGTTTGAGTGGTGTCGGCACCACTCGGCACACAATTCGTGCAGTGGACCATTAGGATAAATCTTCTTGGATAAGAATGAGTACTCACAGATGAGTACACAAAGTAATAATGTGAATAAACATATGCCAAAACTCGGGCCACTCGTATAAAACTCGCAAGAATTATGGCGTTCTCTGCTCAACATATTCTAGAATAGTATTTATACTGACCAAAACATAGGGCCAGTAAGTCTATGCTGAGCTGATATCAACTGTCCATATTCCCCTACTCCACATCAAACGTACTCGCGATCTAAGCTAAGTGAGTCAGGACGGACGAATGCGCCTCATAAGCAGTTCGAAATTTACATACTTACCCACCACTCTCACCAGCACATGCTAAGCCCGACCCGGGTCCCGATCACCGCCATCCGTCTCGGATCCCTCTAATCCATGACAGGCACACTATGATCCAATCTAACGTCGTCGTCGTCGCCGCCGCCGTCGTCGTCTTTTCTGTTGCTTTGCTGCGGCTCCGCGCACTTTCAACGAATGACTTCCATTCAGTTTCGTTCGAGACGCTGCCCGGATCAAGCCGCGATGCGCGCGCGTATTTTCTAGAGAACCGCCGTCTGCTGAATCGAACCGTTTGTACTCCCTCTCCTTGGTGTCTTCAGCCGCTGATCAGCTGCCGAGGGGCTAGACGATTGTTCTCCAAACAGGGGGGCGTCGCGCGTGTGTTCTGTGCGTGTGACGTAGTAGGCCGCGACCACCGACCGACCGATCGACCGGTGTTATTTCAGTGTGTCAAGTGCCTGGCTGGTTGTGCGAGTTTTAATGTGGTTCTGGTAAATTACAATCGAAACCAGTGTGTGCGAGTGCGCGTTGTTTGCAGGAAGCAGGAACATGAATAGTGGTGCCACCTCAGCTGCCATCCACCAGGATTCGCTGACCTTGGATGACATGAAGGGATTGGCGGCGGCGGCAGCGGTGGCGCGACAGGGGAATCTCGTCGCCAAGATGTCCAACGGTAGCAGCAACGGTGTCAATGGCAACAGTGCCAATAATAACAATAGTCCGAGTACTAACAACAATAACAAAGTGACCACTAACAACAACAACAGCAACGGAGCAGGCGGCGGCGGCAGCAGTAGTCAAAATGTGCTGTTTGCTATGGCGACGGCTGCCGTGGTGTCCGCCGCCGAGATCGAAGACAACAAGCTCGGCGCCAACGATAAGGAGAAGCTGACCAAAGCGGTGATGAAGGTGTTCGAAGAGTACAAGTGGACTCCGCCTACTAATGTGGTCAAGTAAGTCGAAGTGAGGGGGAAACCAGGGTGGGGGATGTTGCATGATCGATTTGCTATTGAACTGGTGTCTGATGATCGGCTGCAGTTACTGGAGGGGTGATCTTCATTGTTTTTATTTGCTGCGAGGGTTTAATCAATTAACGATTATCATGGCGATCGACGTATTATGTTTATTTGTAAGATGCTGAACACTGCTCTGCAATCTGTTTGCTGGAAAATGCCACAAGTTTATAAAAAAAAAACTATAAAATATAAACTTGAATGCACTTTAATCCACTGAACATATATTTTCATGATTTTTAAGTAAATCCTTCTCAAGAAATTACTGATATGCACTACCATGGCAAACCTTGTCATATCTACTGCGTTCTTCAACATTCCAAGGCAAGGTTCGTTCAAAAGGTATAGAAATGAATTTTCAAAATTCTTATTTCATGCGAGGTATGCACTGCAAACGGAATCGCTCAAGTAATTTTCGTTCAGTGCACTTTTTTTCCGTGACCGGAATGGTCAAGAAATTTAACACAGCCAGCCCCATTTGATTTGACATTCCGTTTCAGCTCCATACTAGGATCCGGAATAAAGCGACACTTTATTATTTCTTGAGCGATTCCTTGCCTGAATTTTCCACGCATCGAGATAGACCAAGAAATTTCTTGCGATCGGCCTACTACCCATTACTTTGCAAACTATCCTTGAGTGGAAACCCGAGCAAATGCGGATATCAAAATGATAACAAGTTCTGTTACCTGGTTATCATTCGTTTGATAATTGAGTTTGTTATCATTTAGGTTGAATTAAGAGCCAACATAACAAAAATGATAACTCAAATTCACTCCACCAATACCAAAATGATAAGAAGTTGAGTTATCATTGAATTCAAGTTGATAACACGAAAAAATACAGCTGATTGATAACAGGTTTTCTTATCATTTGGGAGCCGTTCATAAACCACGTAGACTTTTTGGGGGGAGGGGGGGGGTCTGGCCAAAGTCTACGCTCCATACAAATTTCAATTTTTTCGTATGGACAGTAGTCTACGAGGAAGGAGGGGGGTCTGAAATGGCCAAATTTTGGTCTACGTGGTTTATGAACAGCCCCTTAGTTATCATTCAGGGCTATTTTATCGACCAAAATAGTAAAAATCTACTTTACCGACATAGTTGGCAGCTGAAAAAAGTGTTTTATAATTATAACCCATGTTTTCAACTATTGCTCCCAGTGGGTCTCGAACCCTAATCGAGTGATTACCGGTCTCAGCCGATAGCCCCTATACCAACGGGACTCAGTGAGAGCGAGAGTAGTTGAAGGCTACGCTTTCGTACTGCAGTCGCATTGAAGATGGAAAGCGGAATCTATTTTTAGATTGGAGGTCCACCAGACCCTCAGTTTTGGGAAAACTTTGAAATGTGCGTTTGGAAACTGATAACATATTTTGTTATCATTTAGTATTTTTATGTTATCGCGACAGACCAAAATGATTGATAACTAAAATTATTATCATCTGATTACCATCAATTGGAAAAGATGATAACAAAAATAACAAAATGATAATACCGGTAACAAAGTTTATTATCAAAGTGATATCACTCAGTTATCCGCCTTTGCTCGGGAACTGTCACAAATTGCACAAAATGGACATTCTGTTCATAAGTTATGCGTGGTCAGACAGACGTTTTGTTTACTTAGCATAGTTTTTCGCATGCAGTGGTGTTACGGCGGTTATTCCAAGCTCCTCATTGAGTAACTTACTCTTCAGATAATAAAAATATGTTCATCTTCCAGTATAAGCACATGCTTCATGGGTAGAGTTGACTAATTGTTTTCAGGCTCAAATTCTTAAGGCAGTCTTATACATTCTTACATGGTTTTCTAGAAATTCCTTCGAAAAATCTGCCACAAATTCCTTCTTCAATCGGAAACGCAAAGTTTCTTCAGCAATTTCAATAATGCTTTCCTTAGCAAATCCCCGGTTTTTTTTTTCAATTTCTTCAAATATCTCTAATCGAAAGTTCCTCAGGAATTCCCTCTTAAAACTTTGCAAAGGATTTCAAAAAATGTTTTTTATTACTTCCAAAATTCTCTTGGATTTATTTGAACAATTAACCGGGAATCCTCCATGGATTCCTACATGGATAACTACAAAAATTCCTACATAATTATTTATCAAATATTATTTTCCAAACGTCTGAATTAAAAAAAAAATATCAGATATAACATTGAAGGAAACTGCAGGAGAAAATGCAAGAAAGGGCTTGTGACAAAACTATTACTTTTAATGAAATTCGTTGACCTTTTCTGAAAACACTCAAAAAATTTGTAGACAGCAATCCTGAAAAAAACCTGAAAAAGTATAAAAACCACTGCAAGATTAGTAATGCTTTATCTGCCAAGAAAAAAATATTTGCGAATTTTGAAATCTAGGACATTCCCGGGACACTTTACAATGCGGGACGACGAGCTTGAATCCGGGACGTCTTGTCACTTTAGGGGAGACTGGGGAGACTTGATCCCTTTTTCTTAATTAACCTGAAACTTTAAGAAAAAACACAAAACTAGATCCGATTTGCGTACAAAATGGCAGGTAAACATCTATTGCAAGTTAATACACAACAGAAGGCCTTTAAATTATTGATAAAGTTTTCAAAACTGTGTTTTTATGGAGGCATGTCTTATGATGTATTTTTCAAAAATGGGTGACACTTGATCCCCCTTTGATCACATGGTTTATTTAAAAGGAACATAATTCCAGAATCTTCCTATTCATTTTCTTATCGAGTTTTCTTGTATTTTCGATGAATAGGGAGTGTTTGAAATTGTAAAATTTCCTTTAATTTTTAAGGCTATGCCGTATTTTCAAATTGGGGAGACTTGATCCCCCTTTTCTTGGTTTGTACTAAAGTTATAATTATCTGACACATGTTATCGTTGAATAGACTAGAATTCCAAGTAAATAGAGGCTTCCGAATTGAATTTTATTTTTCACATGTATAATGTGTGTGTAATCCTCGAGGGATCAAGTCTCCCCATGTCACTGTTGTGTATACTAAGCTGAAATAATTAAATTATGTTAACAACAACCTCATTTGGATAAATAAGTTTAAAAGTACTTTATTTAAACTATGTGCTATGAAATTTTGACACGATTTGGTTCAATTTTCACAAAGTTATTGAGATTTTTCGGAATTGCCCAAAAGACTTCTGAAGGACTGAAAACAAACCGTCAGCCGATAAAAAATAATGCGATGTACAATCGAAATCACTTGTAGCCAAAACATAGTCGTTTGTCCAGGAGTAGTTTTGGAAAAATTATGCTAGAAGAAAAATGTTTTTGATTCCGAGCAAATTAGGGGGGAACAAGTCTCCTCAGTCTCCCCTACTCTAGAGATTACTCCAGAAGTTTGTTCATGTAATTCATTTACAAGTCTTTTTCTTTGATGCTTTCCAAAATTTGTTTCAAGCATACCATTTCACAAATTTCTCTAGAACTTGCCAGAAACACTTATTTCTCCCGGGTGGGAAGATATTTTTTGTTACTGTACGCTGGGTCTCACCTGTTACAGAGAGACGTTTTCGATTCTAATTGGAAAGGCGAATACCAGTTCGGATTATTAATGAAACAACCTGAAGTACACGATGAACTTCATTTATTGAAGCTTGAACAGCTCTTAACTCTACTTGGTATGTTAGTGATTGTTGGAGAAATTAGCGAGAACGGATAGCTGTTTGCTGTGTTTTGTGGCTACAATGAAATGGTGATTGGGGGATCGCTGCATCTGCGAAACCATTACGTCTGGATCAATCATGCCTACAACCGAGTAGCTAAAAGATGCTTCTTACAGTATCTGCGTGGTATGCAAAGGAAGCTCGACTATCGCCCGAAACAGTTTTGGAAGTTTGTGAACGAAGAGCGCCATGAAGCTGGGTTTCCGTCGTCAATGGCGTTCAACGGAAAAGTAACTTGTACTCCACAGGACATTTGTAGTCTCTTCTCTGGAAAGTTTTCCAGCGTTTACAGCGATGAGATGTTGAGTGATGACCACATTACACTCGCAGCCAGCAACGTTCCTTGTTTTGGCCAAGCACTTAGAAGTTTCAGCGATTCTAAAGGCTTCCGGCATCTTTCCATCCTGTTGGAAACTCACATGTTCCCTGTTCATAATAAAGGCCACAGACGCGAGGTTAGTAACTATCGTGGCATTACCGTAGGCATTACGTAGTTTGTTCGAGTTTGACGTGCCTGCACCCTCCCTGTGCTAACCAAATCGAAGACCTGGGAGTTATTCTTAACGATGAGCTCTAACACCATGTCAACTAAGTTGTTGGGAAAGCCTCCGGGATACTGGGATTCATCTTTAGAATTGCCAAAGAGTTCACGGACATGTACTGCCTGACATCTCTGTACTGTACACTTTTTCGCTTTGTATTAGAGTACCGCTCAGTTGTTTGAGCTCTCCAGTACAACAACTCTGTCCAACGAATTGAGTCTGTGCAACGGCGGTTTTTGAGGTATGCACTACGGAGATTGTCATTGTCGGATCGATTACCAAGCTATGAAAGTTGATGTCAGCTGATCAACTTGGAGCCACTTACGGTTCGAAGAGATACTGCTAGGGCGCTACTGATTTCGGATACCCTGCAGGAGCATATAGACTGCCCTGCTATTTTGGAACGGATAAACCTGAATGTTCAACCACAGGCACTTAGGAACCGATGCACTGGTCTAACTTCAGTATGTTTGAAGGTATGAACGGACTACAAAAAATATTCAACCGAGTCGCGTCACTTTTCGACTTCACCTTGTCTCGTTCGATACTTCGCCGAATGTTCAGTTTTTTTTTTCTAGAATAGCTTTGTCGTTCGTGCTTTTTGTTTTGCAATGTTGTTATTCTCCTTCTTCTTCTTTATGGTTCTACGTCCACTCTGGGGCTTGGCCTGCCTCGCTTCAACTTGGTGTTCTTTGAGCACTTCCACAGATATTAATTGAAGGGCATTCTTTGCCTGCCATTGCATGAATTTGTTTATTGTGAGGCAAGCACAACGATACACTAGAAAAAAATTTCTCGGCTGGAACGGGAATTGAACCCGCCGTCTCCGGATTGCCGATTCATAGCCTTAATCACTAGGTTAACTGGAGACCCCATTGCCTAGTGGTTAATTGCCTAATCCCACTCCCGACAAACTCCCAAAATATGAGTTCTTCTTTCGGAAGGGAAGTAAAGCGTGGGTCCCGAGATGAACTAACCAAGGGCTAAAAATCTCGTTAAAACAGATAAAAAAAATAAAAACCTTTATTCTCACAAAAAAATCAGTACGATAAAAAAATAGCTTTTTGAGAAAAACAAAATATTTTTTTCAATGTGTATTTTTCACAGAGGCGCCATATAGTAATCTACAACTTTGCCGAAGACACCTTTCCGATCGAACAAGCCGTTTCCGTGATATAATTTTTTATGTGTATCTGTTCCATTTTCTTATAGACCCTATTTGAAAGTTAGTCGCGACATAATATGCACTTTTGATGCGAAAAAATGTTAAATATCAAGTTGATGAAAAAAACAACCATGGTCCACTGCACGAATTTATTCTGGCCTGCTTACTCTCACACGAAATTTGACGTTTGAGCGGTGTCGGCACCTCTCAAACGTCAAATTTCGTGTGAGAGTAAGCAGGTCAGAATAAATTCGTGCAGTGGACCATTAAATAATTCGTGCAGGTGCGTGGAAAGCCTCATGCAACTGAGCGAGACAGGAAAGCCTTAGAAACAAAGCTGCGATAGACGGGGACACTTTCGAGGTGATAGAAGAATTCGTGTAACTCGGTCCTTTGGGCAATGCCGGCGAACCTTTGCACAGTGGGAAAAATCGATCCAAAAAACGGATCTTTTAACGCCGCTGGTTTCGGTACGTGAAGTTGACCATTTCTGACGTAAAAAAAAATATGAGAAATCGATTGGTGCTAAATTCATTCACCGCACGGCACGGGAAGTTATCCATTTTGCCCCATTTTGCCCTTTTTCCATACAAAAAGAAAATCAAAATGTACTTTCAAACAACAAACACGACTGTAGATCGTTGAAAATATCTGAAGGTGTAATTAGAGGTTCATAGCAATCATAAAAATACATGAAAGATCCTTTCAAATGCTTATTTTGCCCCATATGCCCCAACAATGTTACTGATTTGAAGATGATTTTTTTGGCATAAACATAAAGCGCTAAATCTATTATCACCAGAATCATCTTCAGGATTGTCCAATTTGCCCCATTTTGCCCTATTTTAATAGAAACAGGAGATTTAAAATGTATTTATGCAATTCAGTGTCATAATTTCTATTTTATACTACTTATTTCAGTATCATAATGATCCACTTTTCCGTTCCGGTTCATAATGCAACTGAAACGAGTTGCATAATAGGAAATAGTTGCATAATGAGTTGCATTATGAAAAAAACATTGCATAAAATTTTGTATGGAACTCGTTGCAAAACTCGATTTTTTCAACACTCTTCGTATTTATCCAACTCGGCAAGCCTCGTTGGATAAATGTACGACTCGTGCTGAAAAAATCAACTTTTTGCAACTCGTCACATAAATAACTATTATAAGAAACAGATACTGCTAAGGAACGTTGACATTAGTTTTAGGTGCAATTGGCAGTTAACAGCAATCATGCGCGTTTATTTTTTTTTCTATTTTACCCCACATGCCTCAAAACCTGCTTGATAATAACAAATTTTGTATGATTTTCAGTGTGCGCAGAATAAGACACCGCAAACGAAAAATAGGCAACAAAGAAGGCACGGCAACAACGCTTTGTTTTTTCGTTAGCAGATAATGACAAAATCACTCTCGAGTTTGTTCACAACAAAAACGAAAAGAGCAAATTGGGGTAAAATGGACAGCTGTTGTCCCATCCCGTGAATGATTCTAAAGCTAATCGATAAACCGTATTTGTCTGTATCAAAAATGACTTCATGTTGCAACCATGATGTAGGGTGACGTTACAAAGCAATACAAAAAATGTTTTCATCCAGCAGTTTTTGGGACACGTAGGGTAAAATAGAGAAAAATAACTTTCATATACGAGTATGATTACTGTTAGCTGCAGTGTTGGTAAAATCACACTCAAAGCAGACTCATGCGTGAGTAAGCTCGCGCGCGATTCTGAATCATTTTCTCACGCGCGAGATTTTCATGCAAAATCTCGCTCTCACGAGTCAAGCGCTGAAATCTCGTTCGCTTGTAAAACGAATCCAAATCAATTTAAACGGCATTCAATGTTATTGTATGCTAGGTTTGCTTTCGTTCTATCATATTATCCTAAAAACTTTGATGTAAATAATAAGAACACCAAGAAATAAAGCAATGAGTGAAATCGCGAGTCAACTCATACATGATTTTTTCGGCGGTAAGTTTGGCAAGTCAAAAATCGCGCGTGAAACAACTCAACCATGAGATTTGAGAATTTGAGTTTTTAGTTTTTACCAACACTGGTTAGCTGCCAATCAGGCTTGTTCGCACTGAGCGCATGCAAATTCTGCTCTTTGGATTTACACCATCAAGCACATCATTAATTATAAATCTTTTCATCTTATCAGATAGAAGGATGTTGAAATATTGTAAATGTCATTTCGAACTGTCAAAAAACCGCACCGCAGCGCCGCACGGGCCGTTCAAAGTGAAATTCACTAGAGTGTTTTCACCCGGGTGAAAATCTCTGCGCGCTCCGTGTCGCTCTGCGGTGCGGTTTTTTGACAGTTCGAAATGACATTTACAATATTTCAACATCCTTCTATCTGATAAGATGAAAAGATTTATAATTTATGATGTGCTTGATGATGTAAATCCAAAGAGCAGAATATTCATGCGCTCAGTGCGGACAAGCCTGCTGCCAATTGCACCAAAGACTAATTTTAACGATCCTTCGCAGTATCTGTTTCTTAAAAATACGTATTAAATCTCCCTTTTCTATGGAAACAGGGCAAAATGGGGCCAAATGGGCAACTTCCGAAGATGATTCTGGTAATAATAGATTTAGCACAGACAAACAGACGTAACACCTTGAACGATTTTCATGGAAATCCATCGCCCAGTTCACACTACCATCACCTGGTGGAAAAGTTGCACAAATCACTGTGTTGTGCAATATCGTCAACAGAAGGCGCTAGTTTCAAACGTCAAACGCATAGAAAAACGATGCGCGCACCTCTGGTTGTGAAACCCACAACTATGAAAATTTGAAATGATCGTTAAAAGCGTGGTCCATGGAAATTTCGCAAGTGTTACGTCTGTTTGTCTGTGGATTTAGCGTTTTTGTTTATTCCGAAAAAATCAACTTCAAATCAGTAACATTAAAAATCTGTTCATAATTAGGTAAAAATGTAAATTTTCAGCAGTTGTTGGGGCATATGGGGAAAAATAAGCATTTGAAAGGATCTTTCATGTAGTTTTATGATTGCTTACTTACCTTACCGGTCAGGCTAAGGCCGGGGTGGCCTCTGCTGTACATAGTAGCCGCCTCCAATCCACTCGGTCCATGGCTGTTTGTCTCCAGTTCCGCACTCTGCGTAGGGTCCGCAGATCGTCCTCCACTTGGTCGACCCACCTAGCTCGCTGCGCTCCACGTCTTCTTGTACCGGTCGGATGACTCTCGAGAACCATTTTAGTCGGGTTGCTATCCGACATCCTGATGACGTGACCCGCCCACCGTAGCCTCCCAATTTTCGCGGTATGGACGATGGTTGATTCTCTCAGCAGCTGATGCAGCTCGTGGTTCATTCGCCTTCTCCAAGTCCCGTCTTCCATCTGCACTCCGCCGTAGATGGTACGCAACACCTTTCGTTCGAAAACTCCAAGAGCGCGTTGGTCCTCTGCACGTAGGGTCCATGTTTCGTGCCCATAGAGGACGACCGGTCTAATCAACGTTTTGTAGATGGTTAACTTCGTGTTACGGCGAACCTTATTCGATCGTAGAGTTCTGCGGAGTCCAAAGTAGGCACGATTTCCTGCCACAATGCGCCTCTGAGTTTCCCTGCTGGTTTCGTTGTCGTCGGTCACCAGTGAGCCCAAGTACACGAATTCTTCAACCGCCTCGATTTCATCACCGTCGATATGAATTCGGGGTGGCGGGCGCAGTGATTCCTCCCTGGAGCCCTTTGCCATCATGTACTTTGTCTTCGACACATTAATGACTAATCCGATTCGCCTGGCTTCCCTCTTTAGTCGGATGTACGTTTCCGCCATCGTCTCAAATTTACGAGCAATAATATCAATATCATCGGCGAAACCAAGCAGCTGAACGGACTTCGTGAAAATCGTTCCACTCGTGTTTATCCCCGCTCTCCTTATTACACCTTCTAACGCAATGTTGAACAACAAGCACGAAAGACCATCACCTTGCCGTAACCCTCTGCGGGATTCGAAGGGACTCGAGAGTGTCCCTGATACTCGAACTACGCACATCACTTGATCCATCGTCGCCTTGATCAATCGTATCAGTTTATCCGGGAATCCGTTTATGATTGCTATGAACCTCTAATTACACCTGCAGCTATTTTCAATGATCTAATATCGTGCTTGTTGTTTGAAAGTACATTTTGATTCTCTTTTTGTATGAAAAAAGGGCAAAATGGGGCAAAACGGATACGGGGGCAAACGTGCGGTGAATGAATTTAGCGCCAATCGATTTCTCGTATTTTCCTACGTCAGAAACGGTCAACTTCACGTACCGAAACCAGCGGCGTTAAAAGATCCGTTTTTCGGGTCGATTTTTCCCATTGTGCATTATATCTCAATATGTACTCGATGAAACTTTTTTTTTATGTTACAGCTTACACCTATGCAGCTACGTTTAAGGTTTTATATTTATTACAAAAAAAATGAAAAATTTGCTTATGTAGTTGACGATCTTCAAAAAATTACCATATTTTGCACATATAATCTGCCAAACGTTTTCCCCCAATAAAAGTGCATTAACTGAACGAAAAATGCATAGGACCTACTTTTCATATGTAGTTTAGTAGGTTCTGTATAAAAATATTACATTAGAAGAGTTTAAAAAGTTAAAAACACTTGGCACTTTTATTGATCAAAATATGATAAATGTTCAAATAATACTCTGAACACCTACAGATTTTTCATATTTTTTGTAGGGAATATTTGGGGAATATAAAAACTCAAACGAAGCTGCATATGAAAGCCTATACCCAAGCAGCACCTGCAACATTATGCAGATTGTGGCTTTCTATGCTTTGGTCTAAATGAGTTTCACTAGAAGCACACGAAACTTCCATCTTGTCAGTTGAGTTGCATTTAAACTCCGAAATCCGTAAATTTGCGGCTTTGTTTCATAGGAATCACAAATAACCACGTGTTCGACATAGATCTGTGGAGGCGGAGCTTACATATTGCTCGCAAGTGATAATACAGTCAGCTTACATTAAATGTGTTATGTAACATGCCTGAAACATCTAACTCTGGTTTGTTTGTTCAGATTAGGTTCCATATGCGTTACAGAAAACTAGAGCGTCTTTTCATTTTGACAGTTCTCTAACTTGTGACAAAGAAGGTGCAATAAAGTAACAAGTAACTTCGGTAGCTTTTATGGTGTGTTGAGCATCGATTCTCCCACAGAGCTTTTGGTGTAGTATGTAAGGTGAGTAGATAATACTCCTGGTGTCCATAGTTCGAGTCTGGACAAAATTTTTTCCCAACTTTTTTATCATTCCTCCTCGTTTATGTTGCATAAGAATTCAGAATCTGCGCTTTTTGGGTTTCAAAGAAGAAGCAATTGTGTTCTGTCGTCCGTAATACGGACAGTGAATAAATTGCACTAAGGTTGCTGTTACTGGATTAGCAACAAGTCGTGTTGCTTGGGATAATATAAAGGTATAAGCTGTAACACAAAACAGATTGAAAAAGTTTCATCGACTACATATTGAGCTATAATGTTTTAAAAATGTGTTCAAATTGTTATAAGTAAGTTCTATAACTTTCAGAAATTTTTTTCAATCTCGCTCAAAATTTTACCAATGGAGCTTCAATTCTTTATTACACCAACGAACCTAACCTCAAAATGACTGACAATTCTCAGGTCATTTTGGCAGATGTAACATGAGCATGAAAAGGATGGCAACAAGATCGATAAAGTAGAACATATTATCCGTCTTTTCCGTGCATTTGTGTGGTCTGTCAAAATGACCTGTGAATAATTCACAGATTTTCATGGCTAGCTTTGTTGGTGTAATGAAGAATATAGGGTTTATGATTGGTCAAAATTTCAGCGCTTCTGATTGACGCATGAAAAATTATTTTGACCAAAAAATTGCTGTACGGACAATTGTTTGATACACTGTATTTACAAATGAGTTTACACACCCTTTGAAGCCATACAACTAAATTATGAATGAAATGATCAACACGCTTTATTAACGATTCAATTTGTCCTCATGGTGGCTATGTTTATATGTAGAACAAATTAAGAAAATAAACAAAACAACATTAGAAAACTGTGTCGTACTGCAATAGATACAATTAAAATGGGCAATACAAGGTTTGCCGGGTCAGCTAGTTTTAATAAAAAAAAAATAATGTCTGTTTGTGGCTGAGCTGAGAAGCTGAGTCTGTTGAGAATTACATCAATTAGGTCTAATATACAGATGAAAAAAAAAAAATACCGTGAATATCGCTGAAATTGCAGTACAATTGCAATCAAATTCCTACACCAATCTAGAAATATGTATTAATCACTCTCCTCTATTGAACCACTTCTCGTAATCTGCACAAAAGCCCTTCATCATCGGGCACAAGGGACCCAAAACTTGCTCCGAAAAAATAAGCCAAACACACTTCACAACTCGAAGAAGGGGTATTGTGTGTTTAATCACCCTCGAAAACGAGCCTTTTCTTGGCATTTGCCGCGCGCCGCCAAAGTCCAAAGTCAAACAGTCAAACGTTCAAGTGCCCGCCGAACAACAAATATCTAGAGCAACGAGAGCGCAATACAGGCTCCTCTCAAGACGATGATCAACTACAACAACAGCTACACCAACAACTTGACCAATTCACAATCCGATGTTCGGGATGAACACCGACAATAACATGTGTAAACATGGGCATTTTATCTCCTCTCCTCGGTTCCTCGTCATTCTTCTACGCCCGGTGCGGTGGTTGTATGAAATCATCGATCGGCCTTTTATAGGGGACAACGGATAATGGTGATGCATATGAAATTGAGCATTTCCTTTCACTCCACATTTCACCCCAACCTCTCTCAATCTATCTATGCATCTCTATGGGGTCAGGTCAGAGTGACCAGCGACGGCGGCGACATCAGCTTCCTCCAGATCGGCCGTAGGGTATACCCAGCCGGAGATCCCCTCTTCGGGTTAGCTGGATCCAAAGCTTGCCGCCGGCTGACCGCCGCCGCCGCCGACCATTGTCATTGTGCCGCAGACGCGCGCGCGTCGCTTGATCAACCGCACCGCCAAAGTATTGGCACTCATCATCATCATAGTAGATCGTGCAGCGACGACCGCGCGCCGACTCATAAGAATAGGGCGGCAATGCGCGCCGTCATCTTCGCCGTTTGAAGCAAAGCGGGTGTCAGCCGAAATCAAAATATTTGTTGCTCTTCTAATCGCAATCACTTCGAATGGAGTGGGTACCCCGAGCAGGGCCCAGAGCATTGAAGTTGGGAATTTCGTCGATCGGACTCGGACGGAGGGCTGGACGGACGACGACACTGAAGCGAATAACCTGTTTTGGATGAACTGCGCACGACGCATAGCGATTTACGATTTTCACATGTCCATAAGAAATTTCAAATATTTACCAAATGGCGGATCTAAGCAGGTGCGAGCCGAACGGATGCATCAACAACAGCGCGGCTACTGGAATTTCTGCATAATCACAGTTGGCTGCTGCTCGCCGGCGTGAAAAAAGGGTTCGTCGTGCGACCGATATCGAAGTCACCTTCGCCGTCGCCGCGTCGTCGGTTGCCTGGACTACCGCCTGCGACAGGTAAGCTGTTCTCGCACTCGATATCCAGAGCGCGCGGGAGATGTGACTCAACAATATCCGCGGGTTCTCGTCGCTAGGCTCGCACCGCATGTCGCACGACCGCCGAATGTCGAACGAGGTGTCGTCGCCTTCGTTGTCTTCGGTCGCCGCTCGAGCGGTCGTCGATCGTCGCGTTTCCGAGCAAAGGACAGCGACGCGCATAAATTTGAACCATTTAGCGACGAGGTGCTAAATGGGATAAGTGCGATGTGTGATGCGACGACGATGACGGTGTTTATGGTTGACAACGCAGCTACCGAGACATACGGACTCGAAGTGGCTGCGAATGTTCTGCTGTGGTTTGGTGACCTCTGCAGGATGAGAAGAAACTGGCTTCGAATGATGGTTCAATTTGTAGATGTTCTTATTGAGTACTGTTAGTTCCCGGGTAGAGGAAAAGAGCTTAATAATAGCATATTTTGATATTGAGATCAAAATGTGATTTTGGTTTGATTGATATAAGAGATAAAAGATCTAAAAATAATATCTAAAATTTACTCCTGGAACATCATTATCAGATCATATTTAGATCTTGTAAGATCTAACCAATAGCAGCAAGCTATTCGTTTGATCTTGAAATATCTAATTTTGATATTGTTCAGATCTTCTAGGAACATTTTTCAGATATTATTTTCAGATCTTTTATCTCGTATATCAATCAAACCAATATCACGTTTTGATCATCAGTACTTCACCTCTACCCGGGTTTGGAATCAATTGGTTACAATTTTTAATGGAGTTCACGATATTGACCATATCATAATATGTAATCTTAGGGCCCATGTAGCCAAAACGGTAATCGTGTGAGTATTCTGCATGACCATGATGAGGATGACGGGTTCGATGTCCATAGATGGTCATGGTCATTGGGAGAGAAATTCATTCATAACATCAAATTCATGATAACACCGAGTCAACAATTTGTCACCATAAGAGGGTGCCTGTACCAGTCATGGCACTACCTAAGGAAATCTATCTCTACAAAAATAATATAAAAACCGTGTTGAATGGCGTCAATATGTCAAATGATTGTTAAGTTTCCATATTTTACAGGAAAATATAGAAACGGAGAAAAGCTTCATGTACCTAGTATTTATTATGGCGTGGGTAAAATAATTCTCGAAGGAATCTGCAAGACAGAATCAAACAACGGAGTTATCTTCTCCAACGTTTAATTCAGAATGATCTTAACTTGTCATTTTGGTGACTCATAGCCTACATTGATTTAACTTATACACCAAGGCCTGCCTACTACGGCTCGGCCATCCTGACAATCTCGATGTCCTCATCGAGGCAGTCATAAATTTTCAGTTTTTCAAAGCGAATTTTCAGGAAATGGTTGATGTTCAGTAGGTCCTGTATAAAAACATTACTCTAAGAAAGTTTTAAGAAGTTGAAAACACTTGGCACTTTTATTGATCAAAATAAGATAAATTTCCAAATGAGGGGCTCAGAATCAAAGGGGTGTAAGTGACCATTTCGTCGATTTTGAGCTGAGCATATCTAAAAATTCTTCAGATTTCAAGCTTTCAGGAACTTTTTTAATATTGTTTCTACGATGATTGGAAAAATTACAATAAATCAGATAAAATTGGGTTGATTTTGAAGCTCCATACGTTTTGTATGGGATGAAAAATTGGTCAAAAACTTTAAACCTCATTCACTCGAATGTGAGTTTTTGTCACTTACACCCCTTTGCTTCTAACCCCCTCAAATGATACTCTAAACATATACAGATTTTTCATATTTTTTTTGTAGTGGATATAAAACCTCAAACAAAGCAGCATATGTAAGCCTCACGTATAAGCTGTATCATGTCAAAAAATGAAAAAGTTTCATAAAGTACATATTAGGATATAATGTTTTAAAAATTTGTTCAAAAATCTAATAAGTTTTACGAAAAGTTCTATAACTTTCCGAAAACTTATTCGATCTCCCTCAAAACTTTACCAATGGAGCTTTAATGTGTTGTTTATGATTGGTCAAAATTTCAGCGTTTTTGATTGACGTATAAAAAAGTTATGAACATTTAAATAAAACATTATTTTGACGAAAAAAATCCTGTACGGACAATTGTTTGATACACTGTATATTTCATCAGTACCTATCTGAAAATAACTCAAGGAATCCGCGGAATGTGTAACTAAAAGGCTTCTCCCATAGGGGACAACAAACCCGCAGGAGTTTATTTTCCAGACTGCGCCTGCGGATGAAACTCTTCCAGTTTTGGTTGTTGGCGCACTCTCTGTCTTGTCGCGTCCGCGCGATCAGTCAATACAGTCAATAAAAACTGATAACCTTGTGCCAATGACCGAATCTGGCACCAATATACTGCCGTTCTAAGCATATCTGTACAATGTTGTTTTTCTACGCATACTGTTCCACTTCTCTAAAATCCATGCCAGAAAGAAGTTTTACGTTATCGTGTAATATTTATTTGTGGCGCAGAATGAAAAAAAAATCAAATTAACTTTAAATGGGCCCATATAGCCGAGGCGGTAAACGCACGGGTATCCAGCATGACCATGCTGAGGGTGACGGGTTCGATTCCCGGTCGGTCCAGGATCTTTTCGTAAAGGAAATTTCCTTGACTTCCTTGGGCATAGAGTATCTTCGTGCCTGCCACACGATATACACATGCAAAATGGTCATTGGCAGAGAAAGCTCTCAGTTGATAACTGTGGAAGTGCTCATAGAACACTAAGCTGAGAAGCAGGCTTTGTCCCAGTGAGGACGTTACGCCAAGAAGAGGAGGAGGGTCTGTTACTGAGAAAAATACGGCAAGAATGTAAAACAACATGGGACAGATATGCTTAGGAGGGCAGTATATTTCTCTGCACATCTCACACTTGCCGACCAAAACAAACCAAAAACGTCAAACTGTGCAGTTCACAAGAAATTCAACGTAAACTTCTTTTGAACTTCGTCGTTCAAGTTCAAAAAGTTCATCATGCAGACAATTTCAAGTTCAGAAAAAGTTTGTTTGCGAACCTGTTTGAGCTCCAATGTTCGTATATCGGTAGCAGCGGAATGGGAGGTTCTACCAGATCCAAGTGTTCCGGTAGATTGACAAACACGATATCCAGAATTCCAGAAGCCTACGCCGTTACCGTTCGAAATGCCATTCACCTGTCTTACCCCAATGCAGAGCAAATTTTCTGTCAGATTTTTTTTAACGAAATCCATGAGAAAATATCATACAAAGTAAGTAGCAAAAATAGATTTTATTCAAATTATTAGACAAATTAAATTATGGCACGTTTCTGCTGCGGGAACACGAGGCACGACACGAGATTTGTTGTTTTTCTTTGTGAAAATGTTTAATAATGCCACCTCATTCCATATCATTCATCCGATCGCAATAGTTGTCAACAATAATGGACTCGATCGAAATAGAACACCATTCTCATGCAGTAAAGCTAGGTTTGCCACCGACCTGCGAACCACTATTCCTCGTCTTGTGCGGATCCAGGCTTTCCGAACCCGTCCATTTGCTCCCAGCAGTACTCGTTCTATTCTTCCTCTGGTCCATTGGCTTCGTATCGCAGAATTTACCACCAATATCAAATATCCCTTCCTCAGTTGGTTCCGACGTACCTGGAGTTAATTGAAGTCCCTTTTCCATTGGAGTTCTGGTAGGGTTGCAATCATCCATGAAAAATTTCTTCAATATCTTTCTAATACGGGCCTCTTGAGAAAGTTTCATTCGTCCTTGTTTGCTGTCGTATGTAATCTTCATTCCGAGGAAGTGCTTCGCTTCTCCACAATCGGTCATCCGGAAGTTATAGAATAGCTTCTTCTTATACAATTCTCCGATTATGACGCAGATTATCAGCAGGTCGTCGACAAACAGGATCACGTAGATCATCTCGTTGGTCCGTGTGTAAACGCAGTAATCGTGTTATGATCGTTTGAAACCAAGCTTCAACATGACGTCAGCTTTGTTCAGCTTCTCGTTCCAACATCGCGGGCTCTGTTTCAATCCGTACAAGGATTTCCGATGGTGGTACACCAATCCTGGAGCTGCTTTAACGCTATCTGGAGCCACCTGTCCTGCTTCAGTTCCCCGTGCAAGAAAGCAATGTTGACGTCCATTTGGTGAACCAGATATCCTTTCTGACGAGGCCACCGCCTGTAAAACCTGGATTGTCGTCAGTTTGGCCACTGGTGCGTACGCCTCGTGGTAATCGACTCTTGGCTTTTGTAGAAATCCTTTGACGACCAGCGTCACGATGCTAGATCTCATTGTAGTTGGTTGGTAGATCTGAAGATGCAAAATAATCAGTAGCAGCGGATGTCCTGAATTCCGTGAAAAAATCGTACAGCTTATCTGGGAGCCTGCACTCCCATTCACTGCGCCTCGTGGTTAACTCTGTACAGTCTTCACGTCTTTCTTGCGAAGGGAGCGCCCCAGGGTTCCAAAATTCAGATGTTGATTCTTCGAATTCATCTACGGATTCTGAGTTTTGACCATCAACGTTCAGATTTTCATCCTCAGCTGCAACCGGTCTTGGAGAATCCAGTTGCTCCTTCTCTGGCTCGTTCAACGTGGGAATCATCAAAGGCACTGTAATTGCATCATCATCATCATCAGCGAACGGAAAACTTTCCTCGTCGAACTTCACGTCTCTTGCGTCACGACACGTCCCACAAGTGATATCTATTGGGCGCACATCGAATCATGACTGTCTCACAATTTTTCGTATCTAACTTCTTCCTCAGCTGGTTTAGAATCCACATCATGGTCTTGCACCCGATCATTCGAAACTTGTTCAGGTCCGGTTTGGATTTCGTCCACAGTTTCACTGGAGTTACGTTACCATCCATTGCCGTTGTAGGACTCCGATTCAAAATGTATGTGGCCGTTAGAGACGCCTCCGACCACATTTGCTTGGGTATCTTTGCATCAATTAACATCGACCTTACCTTTTCGACCAGGATTTGATTGAAACATTCGGCGATAGCATTTTGTTGCGAGGAGTGTGCAACCGTCGGTTTAACTTGGATTCCTCTCCTTCGGTAGTACTGCCTGTTCATTGGAGAAATATTCACGGCCTTGATCGACAGTCAACTTGCAGATCCTAGATTGCCAGAGGGTGGTGACCATTGCTTCATACTAACTACTTGAAACTGCCGAAGACTTCGCTCTTTTTCTCGATAAGGTCACAGAGAACAGACATCCAAGTCCAGTTTCAAAACTGTGTAAGGAATTTAACGGTCATTTTAAATGGCAACACAATTAGCAACATCGTGATGGCGCTGCTATCGCAAAGCTCCCACGCTGCTGTCAGTGGTGAATATAAAACTTATCTAGATATGCGTATTCACCACTGACTGTAGCAACTTGCTGCTTAGGTGACACTAGTGTCCTCAGCGCTAAAAATAGTTGACATCTCACACAGCGTTTGCAAAAAAAATTGTTCTAGCTTGGATGTCTGTTCTCTGTGATAAGGTAAACACTCACCAAATGCGTCCAATCATCGATGTAGGATTTAAAAAATCTTGAACCATCCCAGGCTGGTGGATCGATCGGCCCGCATATACCTCTGAGTGAACTCGTTGCAGTGAACGAGTGGCTCTTTCACGAACTCCATCAAACGGCTCACCCCAAGTAACACACATGGTTACAAAACAGTCACGGCAGCGCATGTAAGGGTTGCACAGTAAGTCACAGTGACTTCTGTGCCGTGACTGTTTTGTAACCATGTGTGTTGCTTGGGACGGCACTGTTGACCCATTAGGCACGTATCACAGAAGCCAATGCGGGAATACCTTCTTCGTGAAACCCGTCGCCATCTCGTGACTTGCAATACTTTCCATCGCTTGTAGACTAGCATGTCCTAGTCGCCGATGCTACAGCCGGCTTGCCTCCACCGTGCTGATGTTCGTCTGTCCCGTATTTCAAACTTGCAGTTCTAATTGATACCTATTGTTATGTTTCCAGTTCAAAACCGAATTAGCGACATTTTTTCTTCGACTTCCGCTGTTTTTGCCTTGCGTTAAACACAATGTCGGAAGTGGGGCGCTGTATAGAGCACCAGGTGTACAATACAGCGCTCCACTTCCGACATTTAACGCAAGGCAAAAGCAGAGGAAGTGAAAGAAAAAATGTCGCTAATTCGGTTTTGAACTGGAAACATAATAATTACCTTTCAAGTAAGCCACGCCAATGATTTCATCGTTGAGCTTGAAATCTACACGCTCGACACCACCTTGTCCGGTGAACAGGACATCAATTCCGGCTTGAGAAAGCTTCTTCACCGAAAGTAAGTTTTCCCGTAGGAATGAAAATAACGTTCTTCTTGCGGAACTCCACATTCTTGTTGGACAGCCCGATCAATTCTCCAACCGACTTGCCAATCAGGGACACACCTTCTTTCGCGACTTCAACGTCGAACGATTCCTTCTAGCTTCGCAAACACGTCATATGGTTTGACTCGTTAACTAGGTGGTCACTGCAGCCCGAATCTACGCAGAACGACATCCTTCCTCCATTTGATGGATTCGATTGTTCGGTTCTTCCCATAAAAAAACAAGATCTTCCCATTCCCGACCGCAGAATGAGCGTTTTCAACGGATTTCTTCAAGGGATTTCTTGCACCAGTGACACTTACCATGGAATTCCCGGGTGAACTACTTCTTGTCATGCTTCTGCCCTCCAACGAACGCCGCACCTCAGTCATCGCTAACGCAATCCTGACGATCGACCCGCTTCGACTCTTCAGCTAGCAGCCGCTGCTTTGCTGTTTCCAGAGTCAGGTTCTTCTCGTCCGGGGGGTCGTGCCGACCTACTGATACCAAATCACTCTCCTCCAGCTTGGCACCAGCAGACTTCAATTGCCGAATAAGGTCGTCGAACGCCACGAAATGGTTTCGCATGGATGATCCCACCTTCATGCGTAATCTTCGAGCTGCTCAATTTAGAGCAAGTATATGTCAGTGTAAACGCAAAATGTACAATGATGATTTTTCCCGTGAGAGCGATAGGAGGTGGTTGCATTGAGTTTGAGGAGTTTCCGCTCGACGCGAGCGGAAACAGATAGGAAAGAGATAGAAGAGTAGGAAGAAGGAAATTAAAAAAGTAATAAAAACGCACCGTGTTCAGACGTGTTTCAGTATGCTGAATAAAATTTCGTTCAATTAATACAGTCCACTTGCTTTCCCATCTTGAATATCCGAAGAACATCGTCGATACTTCCGCCGCATCCAGGTAAGGCTTGACTCGGAACTTCCAATTTTCACAGATTGGTCCAGTCAGCTGCGGGATGCCGGAACCTTCTTTCAAAGAAGAGCTCATAACCTAAAGGGGGTTCTCTTCAGATGGAAGAATAAAACGGTTCAATTTAAACTAGATTTATTAAAAGTTGGTCTTCACTGTTTGAAAGCTTGTAGTGGAATGACCTTCACAACTGTCATGACGGAGTAGCTAGGTTTTCCATAGCCTACTACTAAAACTGGATCGGTCCAAGTCCTCATATTTCTTCAGTGAAAAATTCGGCTGGTAAACCTTGACAGTCGATCTACTGCTTGAATACACGACTCCGTCGACATGTTAAGAATAATCTCCATGTGAACTGCCTGAATGCTCAAGCACGTGAAAAGTACAATTCATTTCTTGGCATTTCTGCGCCCAACCTTGACTAACATAGGGCCAAAAGAGTATCCCGAGCAGGAGAAAGTTGCTGCAGAATACCAAACTCAGGTATGCAAAACCCAATACATACAACCTGAACGAGGTATTAAGAAGCCCTGCATAAGAGGTTAAATACCGTCGATGGGGGTGACAATGGGTCTGGGGGTGAAATTGGGTCAAAACAGAGAAACATAAAATTTGAAATTACTCATCAACTATCGCTAATTTATATTGAAAACTTTATATTATTTCAAAGGGGAGATGTTTTTAAACGTCATGATGCAGAATGAGATGTTTAGCAATAATCATTTTTTTTTTTAAATTTGTGGCTAAACTTATGTGATGAAACGACTAGTAAATCACTCTGAAAAAAAAGCTCCTTCGCAATGTTCCACACAAGCACCTAACCGTAAATTTTCTTGTAAGTAGTTAGCTGTAGGTATTACCTGGTTGATGCAATGAAAAAAGTAGGTTGTCAATGCACTTTTTATTTAAAAATTCAATATTTTCGACCCTATGTCTAAATATTAAGAATGGGGGTGAGATTGGGTCAAGCAAGTTATCGAGTGTACATAACCTAAACTAACAATTCCACTTGTTATCCAGTCCCCATTTGACTTTAAAGTCGTGCCATGTTTACCGTATCTTCATAAAAACGCGCTTTTTTCGAAAATATGTCGAAGAAGTGTCAAGCGAGTGTGTTCATACGTTTAGTGCCTAAAATCCTTCCCTCATTGTAATCTTCCCCCTCCACTCTTAGAGATTGAAACTTTAAATGAGGATGATTATGGTTGCTAAAATGGCGATACAACATACAAACGTTATTTTATGAAATTACAACATTTATTTCGGTTGTATTCTGCCGTAATTCTGCAAAGTGACGTAAGCGACATTGATAGTTTTGGCTCATTTTTTGGTTATTATGCATAAATCTCTTGCTCATCCTCTAAGTTTCTTTCCATAGATGATAGATTACGACTAGATCTTGCATTCTAATACAGCGGGCATACCACAGTGTTATTTGTACACCAGATATAATATATAATATACCCAAAAATAACGACATTTTGAATGGCGCTTACGTCACTTTGCAGAATTACGGCAGTATTAGCCCTTTTAGGTGGATTTATCATCTTTTAAAATTACCTAAGTTTTTATTCGTCATGGTTACATTGTATTTTAAATAGATTTACTAGATATGATCAATAAAATTAACTTATATTCTTAGATAGGCGACTTCGAATACTTTGACCCATTCTCACCCCCTCTAAGGGGTGAGATTGGGTCAATTTTCAGTCATTTGTAGTTTAGTAAGTAATTCATATAATGTGATACTTTTTTGCTAAACTATCATTACAACATAGAAGAGTATACATACCAAATAAAAAGTTATTCCGACTTCAATTGCATTTGTTATTTAACAATTAATCTTTGAGTATCCTTTTTTGACCCATTCTCACCCCCAACGACGGTACCTAAAATAATAACTGCTGTGTATTCTACGTATACCACGTGAATAATGACATCAGGTATCGCAATACCTCAATAATAACCGACGATTTTTCCATGCAAATGGTGAATTTTCCAGAATTGCATTATACCTCAAGCAGTCCTCAATACCAAACCAATAATTCGTTGAGGTATTTTTGTCGATGACTCAATACCTGCCCAATACCAAAACAGGCTATTCCCAATACGAGGATAACCAAACAAAAACCTTGTCTTTGGCATGCTGCAGTTATGTGCCAGTTATTCATTCCAGCTCGGGATATGCTGGCATCTTTGGGATATGGAACGCTTGTCTCAACTCTAGAAAGGAGAATTGTCGGACAGTGACAAAGGAGACACAAAACAAGCAACAAAGAAGGCTTTTACTCTTTATTCCAACTGGTAACATAAAATGAAATCATCTCGAAAAATATTTTTGTAGGGTATTGGTTCCCTTATTAAGCATGTGGCTCCCATTTTCATCCTACGAAAAACAAAGGATTGAAGCACTGTTTGTTTTGTTTCTTATTTTTGTATTTTTTGTTAGAAGTGAGCACGCATGAAAACAAAAAGAACGGAATCAATCGGTGCTGTAATCGCTTGTTTTCGAATAGGATGAAATTGGGAGCATGAGATTACTGATGGCACACAAACCCTATAATGATACATCTTCAACAGCGTTGCAGCGTTGTTTACCGCCCGAAATTTGCAATGCAATGCTGGAAAATCATAAACTCGTGCTGTACGATCTTTATCCTATTCTGTTCATGTTTGGACAAACCCAAGTCGTATTGGATGGATTGTCGCAACAAATGCTGCTTGCGACATTATCATGATTGTTGTGTGATTGTTGAAATTTTTTTTAATAGTCAGCCTAGTGCTGAAGACGTTAGAATGAAAATAAGTAGGCTCCTAAACCATAGGTAATAAATAGTTCAGCTTGATGGGCGCAGTGGCTTAATTTGCCCAACAGGAGAGGGAAAAAACTTTCTGATAGCCAATTAGTCTAGTAGAGGTTTTTTAGAACCGTCCTAAAACCCAATACCTTTTATTTTGATTTCATGACGGTTCTCAGAACCTCTTCTAGTCTACTTGACTAAAAAATGTTACTTAGGTGGTTTATCTCGAGAAATCCTTAAAAAAAACCCCTGTTGTTGTGTTTGATGTGTGGTTAACTTGATATGGTAAGAGGGAAATTGACCTGCCTCTCTTCAACTTAGTGTTCCTTGTGCATTTCCATAATTATTAATTGAACGGCTTCATTTGCCTGCCATTGCATGAATTTGTATATTGTAAGGCAAGTATAATAATACACTATGCCCAGGGTAGTCGAGAAAAGTTCCCAACCGGATCCAAAGCCTTAGGGTACGGCCAGAGTGGACGCGTCACGCGACGCGGCGCGGTTTTCCCATACGATTTGACAGCTCCTTATTATTGATTGTTATTCCTTTGCGTGCAAATTTCCGCATCGCGCCGCGTGACGCGTCCACTCTGGCCGTACCCTTATCCACAAGGCCAACTTAATACGCCTGCTTTTACTGTTCTGTATTTTATACGGGGACTATTGAGGCTACTTCAAAGGTCTCGCGGTACCAAAGCACATATTAATTTCCTCACGAATAGTTCCCGTCTTCTAACGAGCTATGAATCATCGTCGCACAAAGGTGCCAAAAATTCCTGAAAAATCCCTCCAATTAAGGCAAATACAAAACTTGTTGGGGCACTTTTGTGCCACTTCCCGATCGAACTCGACTAGTCCGGTCAATGCGGGAGGTACAAACGTTATACCCGAACAACTCGCGATGGCCCATAACCTGCTCCAAAGTTGCCACGTCATGGCCAAGAGTTCCGAACTCGGTCGGTCACTGGCACTCTTATCTGTCACTCCAATCATCGGCGGTCGGCGAGACCCTCCAGAGACGCGCGCGCTGGGTGATTAACGTTTAATAGATTGAAATGTTTCCCCTCGTGGCTAAGCCACATAGGTTTGGATATCAAATATAAGCAACGGCAACAAAAGTCATCCAATCAACAAACAAAAGCTGAGGTCAAATGTTTGCATTTCTCATGATCATAAGCCGCCCTGTACGCAATCAGCTAGGCGCGGAATTAAGCCGAAAAAGGCACCTGCATCCTAAGTCAACATAACCTCTAAACGCGGAGTACCGGGAAATCCAAAAACGGGGACTTTTCGATGCTGATAAGCGTTCCAATTTGTGGCTGGTCCTAATTTCCGAACAGTGTTTGCTGAGCGGGCGGATTCCGTGTATTTGAGCTATCCTACCACTAAACGACTTCCGTCCGCGTTCGATGTCACCCAGTGTCTGGATTCGTCATGGTTTGGTCCTATGTGTTGATCTTGTTTGGGCAAGTGTTGACAAACAAGTGCCGTCGTACGATCGTCGGTCGTATTTACATTTCAATAGGGGCGGCAAACGAGTAGGTAGTTGATCATTTTCGGAAGATTTTCAAACAGAATCCATCGATGCGCGCCGGTGAGAAAACCGATAGCTACATACGTCGAAAGGCGCCGAACATTGCATTGTGTCTTGTGTCGCGCTTGATAGGTTATGCTGCTCACGTGCTCAGCAGGCCATTTCCTCTCAAACAAGCCGCAGCCGCAGCCTCCTTTGTTGAGCTCCCGATGAGGCGTTTATTGATTTGGGTGAGTTGTCTCATGTTCTTATGTTTTCACATTCTCACCTTCGCACGCAGTAGGGACTTGTACCATTTGGGCAGGTGTACCTATTTTGGGCACTTGCCGCTATAACCACATAACCAAGTAAATTTTATACCCAATAACTTTTTTTTTGGCACACGGTTAGATACGCACAGTATCTAATCCTATATGTACACACATTCAAATCAATTGGTTTGAAATTGACTTAGAGCGGCAAGTGCCGAAAATAGGTACACCTGCCCAAATGGTACAAGACCCTATTGACGACGGAGGCTGGTTCCTCTTGTTTTGTCATTTCTGGCGATTGTGTTGAACTAAGAAAATGAATAATTAACCGAGCAAGCGAGGTTCCCAGTATATGGGTTGTGTTATTGGGATGCAAATTAAGGCAAACAGGAACATCCATACGTCTGCAGATTGTGAGGTTTTATTTTTTGGAAACGGAAGCTCGCTAACTGGAACGTGAGAGCCTAGTGCGCTTGAAATATACTGCTTTTGGCATAGCATTCTTTATTAAATACACCACTAAAGCTAACCTTCAAAATGTTTGACAGTTCCCAGAACACTTGACAGATGTGCACGAGCAAAAAAGAAGATAACAAGGTCGGTAAAGTAGAAGATATTGCGTGTGTATGATCTGTCTAGTGACCTGAGAATTGTTAAACATTTTGGAGGTTAAGTTTTGTGTGGTGTAATAAAGAATAGCATGAACACTTTCGCATATCGTGGATGGAGTTGCAGTGCTGAACATATCCATTGCCATTGCCGATTTCGTTACTACCGCATTCGATCGATGCGACGAAGATTTCTTCAAAACCGTGATACTACCGACTGATTCATTTTTTATTACACCAAGAAACTTAACCTCCAAAATGTTTGACAGATCACACACATGCAAGATGAAGGCAAAAATATCTTCTACTTTACCGTACTTATTTATTGTCGTTATCGTTTTGATCGTGTAACATCTGTTTAGTGGTGTAATATAGAATTTCATGGTTATTGTATGAAAAAAATGAAAATTATCAAATATTGGAGCATGCATGCCTCCTTAAGGTTGACGCCTGTGCTCCTCTTGGTACAGAAAACCTGTTCACCTAATTACCTTTATTTCGATGTTTTGTCGACTCATCATATCCGAACCTGTGTGGTCGATTGAGCCCCCATCATCTGTGCAACCAAGCCACATAATCCGACGATAAAATTCAAGTAGCTCCACTTGTTCTTCGCCATTCGGGCCGCCGGTCCGGCAGGTTCATCCCATCCGTTCCTCGAGCGTAAGTGACAGTTTGAAGAGGCTCTGCCGGCATTCGGAGAAGGATTAAGAGTTGTTTTGAATTGCGCCGTTGCAGGACCACCGTAGAAGACGCTTCTCAGCGAGCAACAGCGCCCCTAGCGAGTGAAGCGAGAACTGGAAACCGAAGAACAGCCGTCGCCACTCGCCGTCAAAGCTTACTTAATCAGTTTCCTGCGGACGGTACCAGCTCTTGATTAGAGATTTGGTGATAAAAGCTGCAACCGACAAGACCCGGGAAAGGGCAAAATTGATGTGGGAAAAGATCGGGGTCTCATCTTCTTCCGATGCCAACGAAATCACAAATGGAGAGATAAAAATCACGTTTGACATTCTTGTTAGCACGTTTTATCCGCCTGCTGGGCGATTGACGAGACACCAAAAATGTTTATGGCGCTTCGAAAAGCATCAATTTCACTACACCCATCCACCAAGGCCTACTACGACGACGCACGCACGGCGGCTTCGAAACCCGTTTATGGACGCCAAAGTTTTCTCCCAAATTTCTTCGTTTACAACCTTCGTTTGGTTTGCTGGCACACGCACGCGTGCCACCACACAGCACCGGGGTTCCATTCCGGTGGAGGTGGCATTAAATTCACTGACTAATGGTGGTGCTTGCTTTGAACTTTTGTTGGCTGGACGATTGGACGCGGCGGAGTGTTGACACATTCGCGACGAATGAAGATATTCGGCGTTGTAAATTGTGAGGTTATGGACGGGCCATGCAACTCTCCGGTGGCTTCTTCTGCTTGCCAACGAGCATCCAATTTCGTGCTAATTTGCTTTTGTTTGACCAAAAAATTAAACGAGAATAACGTGGCAAAGTGTAAGATGTCAGAGTGCCCTCTTTTACAACTGTTTGTGACGGGTGAATCGAAGGAAAAAAGGAGGAATCCTTTAGGGAATTACTTCGAGAATCCCTGCAGGAATCATTCGCAAAATGTGCACAATCTAAGCTGTTGCGTTAACTTTCAGCGCTTTTTCTAGCAGCTTCTTTGAAAACACGGAGCAGTTCTTCACGCGATGATCAGGGTTCTTGAAGACCCAAATACGCTGGATTCGGTGGCTTTGCTTTGTCAGCGGAAATGGTCTTCTCCTTCACTGGTGTCCTCCAGAACTTCCTCCGTAGAGTGCGTCTCACAGAAACCTTTATCCTTGCCGTCTTGCCGTCTTTCACACCTCGCCGCGGCTGCTACTGCTGTTATTGCTTCGGATCGTAGTGTAGAGTAGGTTGTCCCAAAAATTGCACATGGTCAAAAAGCTTGGGGGCTCACCCTGCAAATGATAGCTAAGGGTGTTAGAAAGAAACTTTTGTATGACGGTAACTTTCAGAAATGACGTTTAGAGGTCGCCCCGGTGAGATTATTGAAAAATGACCATTTTTCGTAATAAATTTCATACAAATATTTTTTACCGTACAAAAATTGGCAAAACCCACTATTTTTATATTTTTTACAGTTTGATATGGATCCAAACTTTTTGGAAAAAATATTTAACGACACGTTTTGCAGGTAACTTTTTGATACTGAATTTTTGAATTTACTAAAATTTGTCATTTTTTTATATACTCTGCATTTTACCCATCATAAAAAGTATCTGAACCTAATGCAAATTTTAAATAATTTCCATAAAAAGATAGGAAATTTTATTAGGAAAAACTTTGCCGAAGACAGCATGGCGTTTTTTCTATCCGTTTTAGAGTTATTCACGATTTACTATTTGGTAAAATTTGAATTTTTAGGTATTTTTTTTAAAATGTCACATAAGAACTTCTTAAAACACATACAAAGTAAAAAATCACGTATACTCAACAAGTTTTTGTCTTGATTGTGTTATGGTGACATCATTAGTTGATTTTTTTTTTGTTATTTTAATACCTTCATATAGAAATTAACTAGCAAAGATTTCTTAAAAAGCTAGCTTTCTTGACAAGCTTCGTACTGCCTATTGATTTTTTAAAGATATTCTCCACAAAATGTTGAGCCATATTTTCGCGTTTATCTTACTTTCCTGTCAATATTCTCAATTATTTTTCTACACGAAAACGTATGAGTCCTGGACCAGTGAAACAGCCCTGGAAACAGTGGCAAAGTGAATAAAGGCGAATACGTGTATTCATACCAAATTCAAATCGCGATTACGAACATCTTACGTAAGAATACCAGTTTTTAGATTCTAAGTTCCAATTCAAGACATTCTAAAAAGCAGAGCATGTCTTTTTTCACTTACTGACTTGAACTATCTTATCAACACCGAAAATAAGGTACACCAAGGCAAATTGAAACAGGTGGGATGAGATGAACCAGTGAGTTAACGTAATGTAATCCAAGGTTAGAACAATTTGATTACCATTCCACATACACGGCATACAATAAGACAAGGTAGGCTATTGTTGGTAAACAACAGTTTTGGACGTAAACAAGTGACGTCATTTTTATCATCCTATATGTTGATCAAAATGATAGGGACTACTAGAACGTTTTATTCATGTCTTTAAACGATTAAACGACATCATTGAAAAACAAAATCTGCATGTTTTGCGGAATGTATCACCTTCTAAATGATATAGAAAATGTACCGTGCGTTTGATTGTGTATTATGCTCGTATAAACCATTGTCAATACATCACCGTTAAAAATGCCATGGCCTACTCAGGCATCTCAAAATGGTACCTAATGATAAAGTTTCTCGCTAGTAGGTACCTTTCTGTATCCAAGAAAATGGATTTGTTAACAGAAACAAAAATTCAAAAAATGATGCCACCATAATTCCTAAACAAAATCAAGACAAAAACTTCTTGAGCATACGTGATTTTTTACTTTGTATGTGTTTTTAAGAAGTTCTTATGTGACATTTTTAGAAAAATACCTAAAAATTCAAATTTCACCGAATAGTAAATCGTGAATAACTCTAAAACGGATAGAAAAAACGCCATGCTGTCTTCGGCAAAGTTTTTCCTAATAAAATTTCCTATCTTTTTATGGAAATTATTTAAAATTTGCATTAGGTTCAGATACTTTTTATGATGGGTAAAATGCAGAGTATATCAAAAAATGACAAATTTTAGTAAATTCAAAAATTCAGTATCAAAAAGTTACCTGCAAAACGTGTCGTTAAATATTTTTTCCAAGAAGTTTGGATCCATATCAAGCTGTAAAAAATATAAAAATAGTGGGTTTTGCCAATTTTTGTACAGTAAAAATATTTGTATGAAATTTATTACAAAAAATGGTCATTTTTCAAAAATCTCACCGGGGCGACCTCTAAACGTCATTTCTGAAAGTTGCCGTCATACAAAAGTTTCTTTCTAACACCCTTAGCTATCATTTGCAGGGTGAGCCCCCAAGTTTTTTAACCATGTGCAATTTTGGGACAACCTAGTGTAGAGTTACCCAGGTAACAATTTGATGCTGTACAAACGTTTCTCCAACTATTTTAAATCAGCCTTCATTTGAAAAAAAGCTGAGGTACAATGCTTTATTCAGCTCCTAAACATCTAATTTTGGTGATTTTATTCTACCTTTAGCTGATTTGAGGTACATTGGAAGGCTGATTTAAGGCTTAATATGCGCTTAATCAGTAATCGATTAAATCTATTAATTGTGTAAAAATAGAATAAAAATACTTTCGTGACCCTATTTTTACCATTAGCTGCGTCTATTTCCAGAGGAGATGTTTAGGAATGTATCAATTAATCTTTGGGAAAACTGGAAATTTAACTCGGACCTCCTAATTTATAATTACTTACCTTAGCACCTACACACAATTGTATACCTAGAAAACAAGAACATTACTTGTTGTGTCTCAATAGTCAAGATCATAAGCTGAACTAAGTCTGTATTGAGGCTGAAGAAGCGATGTGGACCTCATGAAACCCATGCTTGGGTCAGCTGTCACAAACTATTTGATTAAAGATTAAACAACATATGATTGATTCTGCATGTTGGTGTATGTTTTAAAGCTGGTTGCTAGCGTGGTTCAAAAAATCGTTTTTACTCCACATCGTTTATTCGATTCGTAATCAGATTCTATGCCTTCTTCCAAATCTTGAGCTCATTTGGTTGAAAATTGAGACTGCACAAGCCCTTCAAAGTTTGTATGGGAATTACTATGGGAAAACGATGCTTTTCATTCAATCGACCGTAGTATTTCTCCAAGTTCCCGAGAAGATTAGTTGACCACAGTCACAAACAATCCACACTTCCATTCCTAGAAATGTGCCACATTGCTAACACAGAACACACAGTCAATAAAAGAACAGACATAGACAGGCTAAGTACGACATACGCAGGGATACTACACAGTATTAGGAACATTGACAAACACAACAAATCGAGAAACGAACATAATTTAGACGAAAGTTAGATTATTCCGATAGGGCATCACAGCTATCAAAATAAACGGTCCGATTAAGGGGGTATGCTAAAGAGGGAAAATTTTCGCCGTTGCCAAAAAAACCGTTAAACTGAAAGTGATTCCGAAGTGTAAGATATTTTAATGTTATAGTTTTAAAGGACATAATTAATAGATAAACCGCACACCCACTTTACAGCATGTACCAATAACGACACAAAAAAGGACAGTTACAGTTAGACAAAACAATTGACAAAAAACGATAGTAATTATGTAAGTAACTGAGCAAATTTATGTTAAGACAAAATTGTTCAAAACCCAAATACCAATTACAGTTTCCCCCTGAGGAAGACACTATCCCCGTGTCGAAACGTCGGGTGAATAAAACAACTCGTTTTTTTAAATCCCAAGACTGCGTAGCCGTTAATCGAGAGTGTCAACCATACAGTCGTATTTCAATAGCGTTAAAGTTTCACCAATTGGGGGATAACCGATTACTAATTAATGAGGCGTCCGATTCGAATGCGGTCTTCGATGAAGTTGTAGCTGATAGAATAGTCTAGGAGAACCAAGGGCCAACTAACCCACTCGGGTACTCTGCGAAATGCTACGGTCGATTGAATGAAACACTTCGTTTTCCCATAGTAATTCCCATACAAACTTTGAAGGGTTTGTGCAGTCTCAATTACCAACCATATATTGGGAGCTCATATATTGGGAGAATGCATAGAATCTGGTTACGAATCGAATAAGCGGTGTGCAGCAAAAACGATTTTTTGAACCACCTTACTGGTTACCCAGATGAGTAATATTCTATTCAACTTGATATTCAGCCATCTATGTATTGCTGATTAAAGAGGTTGAACAAGCCATACTTCGGACCCATATTCAGCTGTCATCGTGTTCAGTCATTGATACCATTAACCATCTACTGTTCAGCTAATACTCTCAATGTTCAGAATTCATTGTTACTTGGGTACATCCGCCGCCACTCGGACCAAGGTCGTCATATGCTGCGAGAATGTCCGCACGATTTCTTCCACTTCCAAACACTGTTGCTTGTACATCGAGCAGTCCAGCTTCATGTTAGCAGGCAGCACGTCCAACAGTTCGAAAAGCAACATCGGATTATGAGATTCTTTGTGGGGTTTATTTAGGACTCCTTCAGAAGCTCCCTCTTTGGGATCTTTCCAGGGATTTCTTTTCAGATTCTTTAAAGGTTCCATCCGAGATTCCTCCTTACAGGATCCCTTCTGGAACTTTGTGGGATTTCTTCAGGAATTTCTCGAAGAGTTCAGGGAATCCGCCAGGATTTTCATCAGAGAATCTCTTAGTAACTTCTCTTAAAATGTCTACAGAAGTTTTTTTTTACTTCAAGAAGGTATTCCTGGAAAAATGGAATCCCGGAAGGAATTATTGGAGGAAATCCAGAAGCATGTCCAGAAGTTTTTTTTTGTGGGATTCTTTAAGAATTTTCTTCTGAGATTACACCTGAAGATCTTCTGGGATCGTTCCAGCAATTTCACTCGGGATTCTCCAGGAGTTGTTCCGGAGATTGCTTCAGGAGTTTCTTCTGAGATTCCTTCAGGAAGTCCTTCCAAAATTCTGGGATTATTCCCGGAGTTATTCGTGTATTTTTTTTAGGAATTCTCTCTAAGATTCTTCCAGAAATTCTCCCTGAACTTCTTTCAGTACTCTTCCAAAAACTTCTCCGGGATTCCTCCAGGAACTACTTCTGGGATTGCTTCAAGAATTCCTTCCAGGACTCCTCCCTCCTCAGGAACTTTATCAGGGACTGTTATGGGAACTGCTTCGAGTTCCATCTTCAGGGCTTCTGTCAGGAATTTCTACTGGGATTTCTTCAGGGACTACTGCGCGGACTACTCCGGGAACTTCTTCCGCGAATCTTTTTTGAACTTCTTCCGGTACACTTCGAGGAACTGCTTCTGGAGTTCTATCAGAAACTGCTTCAGGGATTCTTCAAGGAACACTTTCCAGGATTAATCTTTGAACTGTTTTCTGGATTCGCCCAAGAGTTCCTTCTGGAATTCTTGTAGATTCTTCTGGAATTCTTCCGGATGTTCATTCTGGAATCTTTCCAAAGGTGCTAATGGATATCCTTCTGGAGTTTTTTTGGGAATTCTTTCAGGAGTGTTTTCAGAAATTCCTCTAGCAGTTTTCGTATATGGAATGCCTTATGAAGTTGCTACAGAAGCTTCATGATGAAATCCTCTAACAAATTTCGTCTGATTTTTTTTTAACAGTTCATCGGGGATTCCATTTTTTCCAAGGATGATAAAAAAGCTTCTGAAAACATTCTGAAAGAAACTTTAAAGGAATCTTGGATGGAATTGTTGGAGGATTCTCGGAACTCCTCGATAAAACCTGAAAGAAACTGCTTGAAGTGAAGGAATGCTGTAAGGAGTTCCTGGAGGAATCTCGAATGGAATGGAAGGATCCTGTACGGGATGGCAGTGGACTGTACTGCGCTGGCTACGTTGTGGTGCTCGCGTTCCGCTCAGGAAGCGAGCCGGGTGGGAGCAGGAACCCTCGCGTTCCTTCCCAGGATGATGGCCGGACGTTGGCTTTTCTTCGCCTCATGAAGCCTCGGTGGTTGAGCTGGACTAGCCCTGCTAGCAGCAACCTGATAACTCTTTGAGCCTTGATCAAGGCTGTTGGGTGTGGAGGACAACAATTTCCGAACAACTCCGTTGCTCCGAATAACTCTAGGAAAATTATTTCTGAACAACTCTTTTGGTGGAATCGGGGATGTTTCAGAAGCGCGATGGCTAGATACAAACACAGGAGAATTTACTTAAACTGCTATATGCATCTTCTCTTCACTTAGCTTTGATGTACACTCTTCGGTGGTTCGCAGAAAACTGATGCTGCTGTCACGATGCGCCCTGTATTTATAGCCCCGATCCTACTCGAGGTGGAGCCACGCGCCGATCACGCTACCAGCGCACCGCCGTTCGTTGCTGTCGACGGGATCATGCGGTCCGCACGTGGAACCCAATCGTTCTCCTTCGCTTCGGCTTCGCTTTCGCTGTTGTGTGATTGTCTCGACGACGGATGAAAGAATTCTGACGCTGATCGCTGTTCGGCCGTTGGTTTTATTGTCGTCGCTTTGTTGTTCAGCACTCGCTTCGTCGTCGTCGTTCGTTCGGCGTTGGTTGAATGGGCGGAGCTCTCTTGGTGCACACTGTCGCCGCCACTGCTAGACGCTTCTTCAGTTTGGCTGCTGTCGAACTGAACAGATCCCAAAGGGAACTTTTGAAGGAATCCCAAAAATAATCTCACATGGAGCATCCTGAGGAATTACAGAAGAAAATCTTAGAGGGATTCTAGAAGCCGGAGAAACTGTAAATTTCTGCACTTCAGTTTCGGCCGATTGCCGTAAAATTGCCTCCAGCCTGTTTTGGATGACACGTGCTTGCCGCCCGATTGCTGCGATGCGAAAGAGGTTGATCGTCTCTCCTGTCCGACCGGCTCGAGTCTTCGTGTCACTGACGACCCTGACGACCGACGACGCGCGCGTCGTGATGTCTGATGGAGCGCGAATATTATTGTTGCGGTTGGGTTGCGGTGTTCGATGATGCGCGAATGCTGACGATTCGCATCTCTGCGCATAGGGTGCTAAACTGATATGCCACAGAAACCACGCAGAAAATCACAGGCAGAACCTCTTTAGAAATCTTAGAATAAACTCCTGCAAGAACCCCAGAGAAACCTCCGAAGGAACCCTAAATAACCTTACCCACGGGAGAATCTCATCAATAATTCTCTGGGAATCCAAGAAGAAACTCCTGGAGCAGTCCTGGAAGAAATTTGTGGAGAAACCGCAAAGGATTTCTTGTAGGAGTGGAAGAGCAATTCCTGTGGAATCCCAGAAATACCTCCTGGAGGAGTGCCACCGTGCCACCATCAAGTCATAAATCAGCACACATCCCTCCACGCTATGTCCAAAGGGAAGTATTATGAAAAGTGAATGTACCTCAATTTTGTTTCGCCTGAACCGTATTTTTGAACCTCTAGATTCAGAATATGTATGATTCAAAATCATCCATCTTGGGTTTTTTTTCATACATTTTTATATGGGATAAAATTGACCTTAAAATGACTTTTTTCGACATTTGTATGGGAAAATTGGAAAAAAAAATCAAAAATATCAAAAAACCCAAGATGAAATATTTTGGGCCGCACAGATTCTGAAACTAGAGGTCCGAACCTACGATCCTAGAGAATAACATTTGAGGTACATTCATTTTTCATAATACTTCCCTTTGGACATAGCGTGCCTCGTACGGGAACCCCACATTTTGAATTAAACTTAACCATCCATAGCAAGTTGACGATTTTTTTTCTAAGTCCAAAAGCTGCGGTTTTTTTTTCCGAATCGTGAACACAGAGAACAGACATCCAAGGATCCAAGTCCAATCTAAATTTCGTGTAAGGAATATTTCATCGGCAACACAAGCGGCAATAGCGTGGCGCTGCAATCGGTTAGTTTTTCATATTAATGTAATTCACCACTTGAAATGTTTCAATACACCACTGACTGTGGCAATATGGTGTTTGGCGGCGCTCGTGTTTTCATCGTGTATTGGTTTGCATCTTTACTCAAGTAAAGATTCAAATCCTTACACAACTTTCTGAACACAATTTGTTCTTGCCAGGATGTCTGTTCTCTGTGTTGTTCGATTTGAATAGGTCGAATCTACATAGGAATGACAGCAAACTTAGGACCTATTCAAATATCCAAATCAAAAGCTAGAATTGTCCTTAGCAATCCATTGGCGTAGTTAGCGTTTTCTTTTATCATACTCACTCTCCTAAACAAACGCGAGAAAGAGCGGGATGATGGAGGGGGCCTGTGCCCCCTCTTTCATCCTTCTCTATCTCGTGTTTGTTTAGAAGAGTGAGCTAGAAACAAGGAATAGCTAGCTACGCCAATGGCAACCACGGCGGTAGTGCTGTAGCGCACTGCATAAAATTCTCTCCTTCTCTTTCACTCTTACAGAAATTTTGTAAATAACAAGGCCAAGAAACGTCAAAATGCCATGCAAAATCAAAACAATGTAGTGCCCTATAGCACAGAGAACAGACATCCAGGTCCGGTTCCGAAACTGTTTAAGGAATTTTACGGCCATTTGAAATCGGCAAGACAAGTGGCAATAGCGTGGCGCTGCAATCGGTTAATTTCCCATACTAATTGAATTTACTACTTGAAATGTTTTAATTCACCACTGACTGTGGCAATATGGTGTTTGGCGGCGTTAGTGATGTCATCGGTTATTGGTTTGCAACCTTACTCAAGTGAAGATGCAAATGCTTACACAACTTTCTGAATGAAATTTGTTCTAGCCTGGATGTCTGTTCTCTGTGCCTATAGGGAAAGAGAAAGAGAAGGAGATAATTGCATACAGTGCCCTATGCAGAAATATTGTCTAGAAGGCTTCTAGATTTCAAACAGTGTTTAACTATAATGTATTGATGTGAGATATAAGATGCACTGAATAGAGCTGTGATTAAGAGAATGATCACAGCAGGCGCTAATAATGCTCCATGTGTTCAGCGAGCTGATCTATCTATATATATAAAAATGAGTTTGAGGTCCTTTTGAGGCAACAAAACTCAAGAACGGCTGAGCCAAACGGGATGATTTTTGCATGGTTTGATTCGTATTCAGGGTGGCTGTGTTTATAAGTAAAAAAAGTTACGAAAATCCACCAGAAAAGTAAAAAAAAGAAAATGTACTGATTTTTTATGAGCCGGGAACAAATTCAGCGTGAACAAAATTAAATCAATCTAGAGTGCGTTGCTGCAATGACCTCAAACAGTTGTCAAACAACTTGGCCACGGCCTAGGGGCGGGACAGCTCTAATACTAATTAGCGATATTAGCCGTATTAAGAAATATTAATCCCAGATCCCAACCAAATTTGAACAAAGTAAGCCACGTCTATTTTACTGAATTGTGTTCAAAATCGAATCAACAAAAAGGAAATATCCAAAATACGACCATGGCGTTTTAATTGCATTAGTACTGTCTGGATCAATAAATCACGGCTAAAGAAACTTGAGACGGCGGATAACTGTAAACTGATGTGATAGTGTCCGTACGTACTCCCATCACAGAAAAGTTTGGGTAGTTGTCTTATTTGTTCTGACCGTTCCAAATGAAGATCTGATACAATACTGAGATCACACCACCGGAGATTACTAGATATTCGATTTGACTAAAACCTGCAGTCTTATTCTAGCCCAAAAACGCCTCTGGGAAATTAAACTGAACTGCTTCATTATCAAAAAACGCTCCGTCGTTCAAGGGAAATGTAAATGATATAGCCAGTTTCACAATTCAGTTTTCTTTTGTATAGGTATTTAGTTGAGTTTATATTGATTTACCATCGAAGTTTTGCAAACAACAGCAGTAGAAGTTTTTCTTCGAGTAATTAAGTAAAGCCATTTCACATGATTTCTCTAGGCACAGACATGAGTTTTCAATAGCCACATCACAGACAAACAGACGTAACACTTCGAACATTTTTCGATTCAAATCATAGTCACGGAAACATATTCGCCCAATGCTAAAAGGACTATGTTTGGCCGACCACCAACTAGGTGGCGGTAGTGAGCAAACGTCAAACTCGAACAAAAACGATGCGAGCGCCACGGTTGAGCAGTTGGCCAACTATCAAATTTTGAAAAAGACCGTTAAATCGGTGTACGATGGGAATTATCAGAGTGTTACGTCTGTTTGTCTGTGGCCACATCCTCGATGATATACAGGGTGTTAGGTTCCTGAGTGCAAACTTTTTAAAGGGTGATAGAAGACCATAAATGGTGCAAAAAATTGTTCTACGCATATGGTCAAATCTCAACCGTTACGTAGTTATTGAACTCCCCATGTTTTTGACTCTTATTGCCTTAACTGGCTATAACTTTAAAACGGCCAAACTTATCGCACTTTTTTAACCCTTATTCGAAAGATTATTGAATTTTCTATCAAATGGCATCTTTGAACCGATCGGTTTAGTTAAATAACTAAGTTTTCTAGATCAAATAGCCTAAAAGTTGTGTGTTTTTATTTGTTTTTGCCAATTATCTTTGAAAAATGCGTAATAATTTAAAATTCTTTCTTTGGCAAAGTTGTGGCCCCTGTTCCACTCTACAATTCGTTCTTTGACATCAAACTTCTATCTCTTATCGTTTTCTTGCAATTTTGATTTAAACGACGCATTTCAGATCAGAAATTTGCAATCGTCATGGTAAGCACTTTTTTGCGCACTTTGTGCTGCAAATTTAAATCAAAATTGCAAGAAAACGATAAGAGTTAGAAGTTTGGCGTCAAAGAACAAATTGTAGAGTGGAACAGGGGCCACAACTTTTCCAAAGAAAGAATTTTAATTTGTTACGTATGTTTTAAAGATAATGGACATAAACAAATAAAAACACGCTATTTTTAGCTATTTTGCTCTAGAAAACTAAGTTATTTAGCTAAACCAATCGGTTCAAAGATGCCATTTGATAGAAAATTCAATAATCTTTCGAATAAGAATAAAAAAAACTGCGATAAGTTTGACCATTTTAAAGTTATAGCCAGTTAAAGCAATAAGAGTCAAAAACATGGGGAGTCCAATAACTCCGTAACGGTTGAGATTTGACCATATGCGTAGAACAATTTTTTTCACCATTTATGGTCCTCTATCACCCTTTAAAAAGTTTGCACTCATGAACCTAACACCCTGTATGTTGGAGCGTTGGACTATTGTTGGAGCTCAGACTATTCTCCCATCTAAAATAATGCAATGAAATGAAATTAACTTAATCGAACAAATTATAGAAAAGTCGCAGACATACCGTACTTCTACCTCACGCCTTAGTGACAGTTAATTGTTTAATGAAAAGTCATGACATACTTTCCGCAAAATGAGTTGGCTGACGGTGAAGATTAGGACATTAATATTTATTAGACGGTATTAGAGTCGGTATTAGACGTTGTCCCGCCCCTAGGCCACTGCATAAATATTGTACAACGTGAGCTTGGCAAGACAAAGTTTGCCGGGACAGCTAGTCTATATATATAAAAATGAGTTTGAAATTCCTTTGAGGCAACAAAACTCACGAACGGGTGAACCGATCAGCATGACTCTTGCACGGTTCGATTCGTATTCATGGTGGCTGTGTTTATATTTATAAAAAGTTATGAAAATAAACTAGAAAAGTAAGAAAATTGATAAAATACTGTTTTTCGTGAGCTGGGAAGGAAATCAACACGATTGAAATGAAACCAATCTAGAGTGCGGTGACGTTATGAGCTCAACAGTTGTCAAACCACCACAGCTTGGCAAGACAACGTTTGCCGGGACAGCTAGTATTTGATAGAATCGAACGATCAACAATGTTTGCCGCTACCTTCTGAAGCATCACATCCACTTGACATCGACATTGCACGGCACCGACAAATCATTGACCTATCCCACAACAATCATGCATGCGTAGCAACGCTTCCACTATAGCCAAAAATCATAAAACACTTGTCGCCGCAACGAGAGAATCCCATCACCACGTTGAGTTGTTGATTGAACCCCCTTTGTACGGGCCATGCTTCCTAAGTTTCAAATTTCTCAAGTGGCCACACTTCGTCATCATTCTTGCTGTGTCACTTACCTCCGCGTACAGTCGATTTCCAACAAGAGGACATATCTAACCGCAGCAGTGATGCTCGATTATGACTTTTGTGACGAGAAACAACCGACGAGTGGTGTTTAGGGTCACTAACCGTTTTGGACATTTTGTATGTAGAGCAGTTATGATTTTCGACGCATTTATGGAAGCAAAGTTTAATAAATTATTACGAGCCGTCACCAATCGTGATAATTACTACGGCTGAGCGCTGAGCGTTGATGTAAAAAGAAATGTAACGGTTGGAGAATGTAAGGAATTGTGTGTATCGAATCAATGAAGGCTCTGGGTGTAATTTAGATGAAAATTTACGACAGATTGCTTAGTTTATGTTTGTTTAAAGACTTAGCATTAGGATTGGGACGATATTTGAGAATAGGGATAAAATAAGATTATTTCACTACAATGTGATGTCGCTCGGAACCTTAACGATTATTTACAAAACAGTACTCTGTCCAACATGACAGTTGTCGTAAACTGTAGCAAATCAACGCCTAAATTTTCTTTCTTTCAGCAAAGTAACACCGAGGTAACACCTTGAAAGCGCACTAATGACGCTGAGTTCCAATCATGCGAAACATGTGCCTACTGCAAAACTGACGTTTGCCAAACTGATTAGGAAGACCGTTAAGAGCGGTAACGAGTATCGCTCTCTGGGTGGGATCAGAGATCAAGTTGACAAAAGCTGTCACAAAACGCGCCGCCTTCGTTTCTCCATGCAAATGCAAGTTAGGTACGTGGGGACACAATACCCAACTGCAATCGCGATGCATTTTAGTGCATCGGTGCTAATGAGAGCAAGAAACGGCTAAAGCCGCACCGGCGCAGCTGCAGGTGTGCTTCTAAGTGTCGCTGCTGCCGACGCTTGAGACACGGTTTGTGTCAATATTGACAGTTCTGTTAGCCGTTCAGCGCTTGTCAACAGGTTTGTCACAGCTGCCGTCAGGTATATAGTTCCTCTGGGTTCTAATTTAAACCTCGTCGCCGTTAAGTTGTTTTACACTAACTTTTGCTTGCGAAACAGTTTCGCCTACTAGGATCGGCGTGTGATTTGTTGCGATTTGAAGGATTTTGTTCTCATGAAATTGAGGGTTTACTTATCCTGACATGTAGAGCCCAGGACCCATATAACCGAAGCGATAAACGCACTACTATCCAGCGACGCTTAGCTGAAGGTGACGTTTTCGATTCCCAGATTTGGACCCCATAAATCTACGTGGCAACCATTTGTTTACATCATAAATCTTGCCCAACCGAGCAGGATTCCGCCAACCTAAAATTAGCCGAATTTCACTTTCGAACGTCGACTCGACAGAAGACGACGGACGCTTCGAGCCGGAAAGGTGTCAAAGCTGATCCTATTTCTGTGTTGTTTGATAAAAATAGTTCCAAGACCAAAAATTCACGATAATTAGTGTTGGTGCGAAGTTTTATCATCATTAGCGTTGTGGATTTAAGGGTCTTCTGTGGCCCCGTCTTCGTACGAACCAACTACCAAGACTTGGAAGAAGAAAAAACAAGAAGAACCACCCGAATGAAGTGCACTAATTAAGTGCTGAGTTCGTGTGATCGTTTGGCATAGGAACGTATACGCAACGCTTCGATGGCTATCATCAACATTTAATTCCCAGCGAGCTGAAGCCAAGCCTCATATCCTCCTGCCTCGACGACGACGACGACGATGCGATCCGACGGAATCGTAGTCGGCTGCGCCACAAAAGTGCACGTGTTCGTCCGTCCGCTCCTCGATCAAGAAGGCATACTAAGATGATCGCTCGCAATGGGCAGTGTTGCCATCCGCTGCCGGTTTCGGTGGATTCCCTGGAATCACCTATCTCCGAAAAAAAAAAAACAAATCGCCAAGAAATCCAGATGATTGCCTTTCTGGTGCCGCTACGGTTGACTTCGGGTTCCGGTTGTCCGGAACGTTCCGCAACAGACTCGCGTATACGAATGGCAATGGAAGGCACACTTGTTGTTATTGTTGTTGTTGCTACTGCTGTTTTGATGCTCCTACGAGATGTTTTGTTGCGATTTTGTGGGTGAAGATGGCAGAATGCAGCTCGTACTAACGGGAGGAATGCGATTTCTTTTACAAACGGACGCTGGGATTAAGTCGCGTAAATAGAGCGGAATAAAGACACTTAATCTTATCTTCTGGGGCCTTCTTGGGTAGGTTATGCTCTCGTCTCTCTCTCTACGGGTGAGGGATTGGTTGATGATGCAGAATTTTGTAATGATCAAATTTCATTAGAACAATATCAGAGATGAACCAGCCACGGGCTGAAAGTCTCTTTAATAAAGATAATAATAAAAAAAAAAAAAATAGAACAATATAAGTAGGAAGCAAGATCGAGTGTTCAATCGATCTATGTAGTTCACGAACATCACCTTAAAGTCTCACTATGCCAGGCAGTGAGCCAGATGCTCACGATCACAGTAGATATTGTCATCGGCTTAGGTCAAGAAACGGCAGATCAGCCACTGCCACTGGCTGTCGCGTATAAAGTTGATATTAAACATTCGCATCGATGATGATGATGATGACGTTCTGCTGCTTTGGGAAACGTAAAAGCAAAGGAAGCCATGCCATCAGGCATTCATTCCGGCTTGACAGAATCAGGTCTAGATGGAAAACATATGATCGCCTCGGTCGGCGAACGCAACGACAAGTCATCCAATATGGTTCGCGGAATGGGCGCGCTTTCGCGTGTGATATTTAATATCAGTTTTTTTTTCAATCTACCAAGTTGCGCCAACGATCGTCGACGTCGTCATGGAGATACGATGTCCCGTCCCCTCTAAGGAGATCTTAATTATGCGCCTACTATGCCATACGCCTGGCGAATCGTAATTGAATTATCCCCCACCGGCAGCAGCACCACAGTGATCCATCTTCGTCTACTAAGTAGTTTATGCTTTTTTTCTGTCTTTCTTATTCTTGATCTACATTATGTTTGTTTTTTTTTCTTTTCCAATTCGAAGATCGCCGACAGATAAGAAGAAAAATCACATCAAACGACCGATGAACGCGTTTATGGTCTGGGCCCAGGCGGCACGGCGGGAAATGTCCAAGCAGGAACCCAAACTGCAGAACTCGGAGATCAGCAAGGATCTGGGCAAGATGTGGAAGTGAGTAGAGTTTGAAATTTTCGTCTCATTACAACTTACTGAAGTTTTTTTTTACGCGGTTTTTTTTTTACGCGGTTTTTTTTACGCGGTTTTTTACGCGGTCCGTCCTAAAAAAAAACCGCGTTATTTCAAGACCCGTCGTAAAAAAAAACCGCGTTATTTCAAAAACCGTCGTAAAAAAATCCGCGTTTTTTCAAAAACACGCGTAAAATAGTCAGCACCACATCTAACGTGACTTGACTTTTTTTACGACGTTTTTTGAAATAACGCGGTTTTTTTTTACGACGGGTCTTGAAATAACGCGGTTTTTTTTTACGCGGTTTTTTTTTACGCGGGACCATTACCGTCGTAAAAAAAAACTTCAGTGTATTACAGAGACTGAAACGCTGCACAGTGCTGCGAATGTATGGAACTCTTGATGGAACTGCAGGACAAAAATCATAACTAACGTACCATACATTTTTTCTCAATAGTGCCTTCGGTAAAGTTGACAAACTTGACGAAAGCTACAATTTGCATAAATGTCCTATGTATAATTCATAATCGCTTAAGTGCCCTAAACGCCAATTCATTTTAATCTTGCTGTTTTACTGTATAAACATATAGATAATAATAAAACGGTAATTGCAAGAATGACTTATTCACCAAACTTTATTCTCACCGAACATTTTATTTCTTGAAGGTCGTGCGTTTGGCCATTTCTTGTCCAGTTGCATACTTTAAAACTGGAGAAATCGTTGAATTTTACCTCAAATTCTTCGTAGAAATCAGCAATTTCATAAAAAAAACGAGAGAAAATATAAACTGTTTTAATACGAACGAAAACACAGGTTTAACAAATTAACAAGAGTTTTATTCACTGCGTCCGTACGATACAAAGTCTCTACACGTTCTGTCTAGCTATGACCGATTGCTAGTGTGCGTGACTCCAGAAGGGAGTGTTGACAAATTACAAACTAGAGGTCAACCAAAAGCTACATAACATTATTACAACATCTTCCCTGTTTTTATGAAAATTAGTTAAGGTCATAGTCTTTCAACTTGGAAGGCAAACGCTCTCTTTTTGGTCGGTCATTCTTCTTCGGTACTCTTGGAGACGGATAGTCGGGCTTGCTTGGTGTTCTTGTTGGTTGTTGCATCGGAATCTCCATGGTATCCAATCCGATCGGCAATTCGGTCATTTCAGTTGAAGGCTGATTCACAACGACGTCGTCCGGAACAGATGGCTGAACTTCAACAACGACTCCTGTTAATACGTCCTCCGGAATGTTTGATTGTTTTGCTGAAGACGAGGGTTGTACAGGCATGTCAGGTTCTTTTCGTGGCTTCAGATTGACCAGATCGCGACGATAAACTGCTCCATCCACGTTCACCAGATAAGAACGGTCATTCATCCTATTGGTAACCGTGCCAGGAATCCAGTGCTTTGTCGTTTCAGGATGTAACTGTACGTAGACCGGCGAGCCTGCTACCAGCGCCGGTAGCTTCCTTGCTGCTTTGTCGTAATGAAATTTAATCTTTCGCCGGGCATCTTCGATACTGTTGGGTACATTCTGAACAGGTTTCGGCATCAAGTTCTCCAAAGACGTTGGCAAACCACAGCGTGTACTACGTGAGAATAGGTGGGCTGCAGGGCTAGACCCGATTTTGTTTGGTATGTTACGCCAGTGTAATAGAGCATACCAAAAATCCACGCCAGACTCTTCCGACTTTTTCAGCAATCTTTTCGCAATTTTGACCGCCGCCTCAGATTTTCCGTTGGCTTGCTGATGATAGGGGGCTGACGTGGAATGCTGAAACTCCCATTCAGTAGCAAACAGTCTCCATTCTTTGTTGACGAAATTGGTTCCATTGTCTGTGATTACCAGCTGTGGCTTCCCATGACGAGAATTTTTTTTCTTGCAGACGGTGATGGTACTGTTTGGAGTCAGACTCTTCAGAAGGTCAACCTCGAAAAAGTCTGAATAGTGATCCACGGTGACTAAAAACTTCCTCTTCTCTCCCTGGTAGTCCGCAAAAAGCACGTCCATAGACACGAGTTGGAATGGGTGTACAGGTAGGGCAACGCTTTGCATTGGAGGAACTGGCTGGGAGGCTGCATATTTAGCACACACTTCACAACGGGCGACAGCATCCTTGATCTGCGTAGTCATGCCTGGCCAGAACAAGTTGGCGCAAGCTAGCTTCAGTGTCCCTTCAACTCCGTTATGACTGATATGTACTTTCTCAGTCAGTTTACGTCGCAGATGATACGGAACCACAACACGATAATTGCGAAAAACTATTCCATCCTGATGACTGAGTTCATCCCGATGCTTGAAGAATACCTTTACGCCGTCCGGAACTTTGTCCGCTGACACAGGCCAACCATCACGAATGTAACGAATGATCTGTTGCATCGAAGGATCCTTGGCTGTCTCCTGTATGACCTCTGTCAAACGCTCATCGGTGATCTTGAGGAAGTTGCTCGGGTTGACATCTTCAAGCTGTCGAAATACTTGATAGATGTTTCGCTTGTTGAACTGATCTTCAGGGCGGCCTACATCCAGTGCTTTTCCGAGATGAACTAGCCTAGGGCTAAAAATCTCGTTAATACAGATAAAAAAAAAAAAACATCCAGTGGAGCTCGGGAGATGGCATCAGCTACCACGTTTTCCTTTCCTTTGACGAACTGAATCTCCAAATTGTAGCGCTGTAGGCTTAACAGCATGTGCTGCAACCGCTTCGGAGCCGACAAGAGTGGTTTTTGAAACACGTTTACTAGCGGCTTATGATCAGTCCTCACAATCGTCTTCGGATTACCCACAATAAGTTGATCGAATCGAATACACGAGAAGAGAATAGCAAGCAGCTCTTTTTCTATTTGTGCGTAATTCCTCTCTGTCGATGTTAGGGTGCAAGAAGCGTAACCGATCACACCATGAGATTGAAGAGGAAACAAACCATCATCGTTTAGCAAAAACTCAAAAGCAGTTTTCTCGCTGGAATCTCAACCAATGTTAATAACAATTTATCACTGCACTCTGGCCACCATCTGGATAACAGTGAAATAATTTTCAATGATGGATTTGTGACTTAGAGGAAGAAAACTGCTTTTAAAAAATTGATGATTGCTGATGACTGAATGATGGTTATTTGAGCCTGAAAGACAGCTGTACCCAAGCCAAAGGAACTCGCATCACATTCGATGATCAGGGGTTCAGTGATATCATAATACTGCAAGGAACGAGTATCTGCTACCAAAGACTTGATACGGGCAAACTCCTCTTCTTCCCTGTTATCCCAAACCCAAGGTTCCTTGCCTGAGATAAGTCGTCTTAAAACAGCGAAATTAGAGCTTAAATTCGGAATAAAACGGCTGAGATAATTAACCATCCCAACGAATCGCTGAAGTTCCTTCTTGTCTTGGGGCCTGGGATAGTTTTTGATAGTTTCCACCTTGCTCTCGTCTGGCTGTAGTCCTCGAGTTGTCAGCACGTGCCCGTAGAACTTCACTGATGTCATACACAGCTTCAGTTTATTTCTGTTGAGCTTCACATTGTTTTCCTCCAAACGTATGAGAAACCTCTTCAGACAGCCGTTGTGGCTTTCCAAAGCTTCCTGTAGATTATCTGCAGTTCCGAAAATCAAAATGTCATCAGCAATGCATTCTACGCCCTCGAGATCCTGAATCACTTCCTGAAGTTTCATCTGAAAAATTTCAGGTGCGGGCGCGATGCCAAAAGGTAAGCGAGTCCAGCGGTACCTTCCAAAGGGAGTCCAAAATGTAGTGAGAAGACTGCTGGGATGATCCAGAACCACATGCCAGAAACCCTTCTTGGCATCCACCGTGGAAAAAACTTTCGCTTTTCCGAGCTCCGGCAATATCTCGTCGATCGTGGTAAACTGCAAATTCGGTCGCTTAAGAGCCTTGTTCAGCGGAATCGGATCCAAACAAATTCGAATGGAATCCGACTCTATCCCGCCACGCCTCACTAAAACGATATTACTGACCCAGTCCGTATGCTGAGTCTCCTTGATGATAAGGCCATCTTGTTCCAGCTTTCTTCTTTTAAGCTTGTCGCGCAGGTCGCGCATTGCTATTGGTACCCGCCGTGATTGCTGAATTGACGGTGTGACATCCGGATCCACCTCCAACGATACAACACCAGGGAATTTACCGTACCCCTCGAAGATATTGCTGTGCTGGTCAACGATTTGCTGGGCTTTGATGCGATACACGTTCAAAAGATGCTCCTCCGAAGGTGGTGAGGTGATCGAAACCGAGTTACAGAATTTAATGAAGCCCAGCGTTTTGAAAACTTTTGCGGATAAGAGCGGCTTATGGGGAACATCAACGACTTGCAATGCGAGTGTGTACTTACTGTTTCTCCTCTTACATGGCAACCTTACTTCACCTAGCACCGGTATGGTTCCACCACCGAAGCTCTGCAGCCGGAATTTTGAAGGCAACAGCTGCAGTTGATCACAGCCGGCCATTCCTTTAATCCAGTCAATGCCAACCAGACTGGTGTTGGCTCCGGTGTCCAACTCGCACTGCACGATTTTCCATTTGCCGCCAATGAACAGCTCCACATCCGCCAGCACATTTTCGCCTGATTCTGAAAAATCATACACTTTTCCAATTACTGCTTCATCACTGCTGCTCTCCGATTCACCATTATCACTGTTCACACTTTCCGTATCGTCAGAGTCACAACTTTCTTCTTGCACTTTCTTCACTTTTCTGCGGCTTTTGCCCTTTTGCTTTCGGTCCAACTTGCATACTTTCGCGAAATGGTTCTTGCCCCCACACACATTGCATTTCTTTCCCAGTGCCGGGCAAACCCCTTTCGCAAATTCATGCCGATCACCACAGTAAGAAGCGAGAAAGAAGCGTTCTACGCGCAGTTAGAGCAAACATACGATGGTTGCTCGCCGCGTGACGTGAAAATCGTTGTCGGCGACATGAACGCGCAGGTAGGAAGGGAGGAAATGTACAGACCGGTAATCGGGCGAAACAGCCTGCACGCCGTATCGAATGATAACGGCCAGCGATGCGTAAACTTTGCAGCCTCCCGTGGTATGGTAGTCCGAAGCACCTTCTTCCCCCGCAAAGATATCCACAAAGCCACCTGGAGATCACCCGACCACCAAACAGAAAACCAAATCGACCACGTTCTAATCGACGGTAAATTCTTCTCAGATATAACCAACGTCCGCACATACCGCAGTGCGAATATAGATTCGGATCACTACTTAGTCGCTGTATGCATGCGCTCAAAACTTTCGACAGTTATCACCACGCGTCGAAGTCGAACGCCGCGGCTCAACATCGAGCAACTCCGTAACGTAGAAGTAGCTCAAGCCTGTGCGCAGCAGTTAGCAGTGGCCCTACCAACGGAAGAGCAGCTTGGCGCAGCTACACTTGAAGATGGCTGGAGGGACATCCGATCCGCCATAGGTAGTACCTCGGCTACAGCACTAGGCTTCGCGACTCCGAATCACAGAAACGACTGGTACGACGGCGAATGTGAACAGTTGCAAAACGAGAAGAATGCAGCATGGGTGAGAATGCTGCAACACCGTACGAGAGCGAATGAGGCACGTTACAAACAGGCGCGGAACAGGCAGAACACGCTAAGGACACACGAAAGTTCTACGAGAAGCTGAACCGCTCGCGCAGAGGCTTTGTGCCACAAGCCGACATGTGTCGAGATAATCACGGGAATATTCTTACGAGCGAGCGTGAGGTGGTCGAAAGGTGGCGTTAGCATTACGATGAGCACCTCAATGGCGAGGTTGCAAGTACCGAAGGTGGCGTGGTAACAGATCTAGGAGTATGTGCACAGGACGAAAGACTTCCGGCCCCTGACCTCCAAGAGATTGAGGAGGAAGTTGGCCGGTTGAAAAACAACAAAGCCGCTGGAGCAGATCAACTACCAAGCGAGCTTCTAAAATACGGTGGAGAAGCTCTGGTGAGAGCACTACACTGGATCATTACCAAGATTTAGGAGGAGGAAGTATTACCGGAGGAATGAATGGAAGGTATTGTGTGTCCCATCTACAAAAAGAGCGACAATTTGGATTGCGGGAACTACCGCGCGATCACACTACTGAGTGCTGCCTACAAGATATTCTCTCAAATTTTATGCCGCCGTCTATCACCGATTGCAAGAGAGTTCGTAGGGCAATATTTGGCTGGATTGGGTGAACGCACTACAACGGACCAGATGTTCGCCATCTGCCAGGTGTCGCAGAAATGCCGCGAATACAACGTGCCCACACATCACTTGTTCATCGATTTCAAATCGGCGTATGATACAATCGATCGAGAACAGCTATGGCAGATTATGCACGAATACGGATCCCCGGATAAACTGATACGATTGATCAAGGCGACGATGGATCGAGTGATGTGCGTAGTTCGAGTATCAGGGACACTCTCGAGTCTTTCGTGCATGCTGTTCAACATTGCGTTAGAAGGTGTAATAAAGAGAGCGGGGATAAACACAAGTGGAACGATTTTCACGAAGTCCGTTCAGCTCTTGATTCAGCTGCTTGGGTTCACTGATGATATTGATATTATAGCTCGTAAATTTGAGACGATGTACGTTTCCGACTAAAAAGTGAAGTCAGGTGAATCGGATTAGACATTAATGTGTCGAAAAAAAAGTACATGATGGCAAAGAGCTCCAGGGAGGCAACACCACGCCCGCCATCCCGAATATGTATCGACGGTGATGAAATCGAGGCGGTTGAAGAATTCGTGTAATTCGAAGGCTCACTAATGACCGACGACAACGACACCAGCAGAGAAATTCAGAGGCGCATTGTGGCAGGAAATCGTGCCTACTTTGGACTCCGCAGAACTCTACGATCGAATAAAGTTCGCCGTAACACGAAGTTAACCATCTACAAAACGCTGATTAGACCGGTCGTCCTCTATGGGCACGAAACATGGACCCTACGTGCAGAGGACCAACGCGCCCTTGGAGTTTTCGAACGGAAGGTGTCGCGTACCATCTACGGCAGAGTGCAGATGGAAGACGGGACTTGGAGAAGGCGAATGAATCACGAGCTGCATCAGCTGCTGGGAGAACCAACCATCGTCCATACCGCGAAAATCGGGAGGCTATGGTGGGCGGGTCACGTCATCAGGATGTCGGATAGCAACCCGACCAAAATGGTTCTCGAGAGTCATCCGACCGGTACAAGAAGACGTGGAGCGCAGCGAGCTAGGTGGGTCGACCAAGTGGAGGACGATCTGCGGACCCTACGCAGAGTGCGGAACTGGAGATAAACAGCCATGGACCGAGTGGAATGGAGACGACTACTATGTACAGCAGAGGCCACCCCGGCCTTAGCCTGATCGGTAAGGTAAGTATGTCCATGGGCATATAATGTCTAATTTATGCAAAAGCTTCAATTGACATAAAACACTGAGCATAGAAGTAGTTCTTATCCTACTTGGACGTACATCAATAAGCAGCATAGCAAATTGTCGAAGGGGGTTTGTCCTTAGTTATTTTTTATGCTGTTATCATCGCAAATCCATGTTCAACCGAAATGGACAACTTTGGTGGTCTCCATTCCAGCCGAAAGCGGTCCTTCAAGGTTCTGCTTTTGAACTTGAAATCGATTTTTGTGAAATGGCTCGGTTCCACTAAACATCATACGTTATGTATCAACACAATCCCCAAAAAAAAAAGTACACCACCAGTCAACAAACCGGCAATCTGTAATCTAAGTGCAAACGGACGGACGACCGGTCATCAAACAAACTTATCTTGCTTCTTTATGCAACCAGCCAGCCAACCAGTGAGCGACATTGAAATTTTGCATCTTGTGCGTTTTCCCCAAGGATCCTGAATGAAGTCAATTGTCCTCCCGCAGCAACTATGTATATGCACGAATGCACTGAACGAACGGTGGTACACTTTAATGTGGATCGTCTTCAACGGTCGGTTGCTGGGGTCGGAGAAAACGGTGCCAGATGCACCGAGGGTGCAAAACCATTCAATAATGCTAGCCAATAGTGGTTTCTGCTTTTAGTAGTGTTGCGTGTACGTACACGCTGCATTACACGAACACCACTTGAGTTACTGGTTGAAAATAGTAAACAAAGATCAGCTGTTCCCAGCAAAATCAAATGGCCATATTTTCAACCAGTAGATTTGCATTAGTGTTCGTGACACCGTGCTGTTAAACCACTATAGAGAAGCTGGATCACCGCTAGCTAGGTGGATTGATAAGGGTTTTGAATGACCTGAGGTAAGATCTAGAGTTCAGCAACAAGTTCGGAATTGATTTTATGACTCACATCTGAGCGATTCCAAGTAACAGCATCAAAATTAAGGAAATTTTTAAAATCATGGTTTTCTATTGAACTGAAACTTTGCACAGTTTTCAGTTCATTTATTTTGAATCACGACTAACTTTTCAAAAGGGTGTATGTGAAAATGGTTCAAAAATATTCAAAAATCTGCACAGCCAAAATGGTTCGTTCGATTGCTATGAATTTTTCAGCAAAGTTAGATAACTAAAGGGGGATTCCTAAGAAAATATACACTGTGAAAAAAAATCTTTTTTAACATTAAAAAATATCATTTTTGTTACAAAAACTCAAATATCTCAAAATCCTATCTTTTTACCAACGTATTTTTTTTTAGAGAAAACGGTCCATTGTATTAGCAATCTACCATAAAAATTTGGTGATGATAAACTAATACACAAAAAAGTTATGACAATTCAAACATTTCACAATTTTCACATTTAGTAATAATCAGTGAATCAAAATTCAACCATCGCGCAACAATAATGACAATGTCGCAACCTGTATTTGTTGCGACAAACCAACCCATGCGACATAAGTTTGTCCCAACTTGAAAATAATGGGATTAACATCGTACACCACGAGTTCAGAGATTTTTAAGCCTTGCATTGCGATTTCCGAACGGTAACTTCGAGTCGGTAAACACTGCAACTCTGGTGAAGCTCTATCATCAAACAGTTTCGATTTTGGGTTGGTAATAATTGATTATTCACGAGTTGAAAAGTACGCAACAAATTCAGCGTCCGTTTTGTCTGCAACAAAAAAATCGAGATCATGTCATTATCTGTTACCAGTAGGGATAAGGAGTAATCGTCGCGCTATCATTGTTGCTTGTTTTGTGCCTCTTTTGTCTGACAATTCTCTTCACTGGTAATAATTTTTTTTAGTGTAAATTATTTCGACCGGAAATCGCAGTTTGATGCTGATTTTATTGTTAATGGCATTGCGTGAGTAAAACAAGCTGTTTTTATTATGTATTATGTATATTATATGTACAGTAATGTTCCGATTTTATCACGCCCTCCGCGCATTAGTCGTTTATTCATTAATTTGCTGTTATATTTGAAAACACGTGTTTTCCCTCTTCTTCAAGATTAATGTTGAAAGCGGGTTTTGCAACGTTAAAATCATTGAAATGGTTATAGATGTTGAAGAATATTTCAAAGCATTTATGAAAAGGAGCGTGATTAAATTGTTTAAGCAGATGTCACTGACGGTACGGTGGCATGACTCTCTGCACTTAGCACTTCTGGCAATTTTTCAGTTGTTGTCATTTTCGCACTTCCTGCACCCTGCTTTACCGATGATATACAGATGGCTCGTTTGTTAAAGTCTAGACGGCAGGACGTGCAAATGCGTAAATTTGTATTCAATGTGGACATTTGGGCATAACCAGTCTCTTTCAGTTTATCTATGGTATTTTCGGTGAGATTTCGTAACTCTTTTGAACATTTTTTTTTCATCAAACGGTCATGTTGTTCGTTAGATCATAATAAACAAAATCACTTATTAGTTTTAACTGACTAGTTTGGTGTTGTTTGCTTGGCTGAAGAAAAAATTTACTATAAAATTTTTTACATCCATAGCGGTAGTATTTTTTTGCTTTTTCGTGAGCATTGTCATGGTATGTATACAGACAAACAAACGTAACACTGACGAAATGTTCATTGACCACGCCTTTAGCGATCATTTTGAATCTTGGTTGTGGCTTTCATAACCAGAAGAGCGCCCATCGCTTTTCTTTGCGTATGACGTTTCACACTAGCGCCTTCTGATGACGATATTGCACAACGCAGTGCTTCGTGAAACATTTCCATCAGGTGGTGGTAGTGTGTACTGGGCGATGGATTTTCACGAAAATTGTTCTAGGCGTTTCGTCTGTTTGTCTGTGATACAGTGATAGACATTCGTTTAGCCGAGGCTAACAAATTTTCAAAAAAGTGACAGGAAACTCATACAAAAGATTTTATGATGAAACCTTTTTATCGTAGTGATAGTATATCTAGTACTGTTTTATAAAAATGTGATACATCATACTTATATATACACTGAAACAAAAACGAGAATAAAAATCCTACAAATGTCATTTTTTGCCTAGACATTCGTTTAGCCGAATTAAACATTTTTTAGAATTCCATAATAAAAAAAACTAACAAATTTCAAAAAATATCCAACAAAGTCATTTTGTATGGTGACCTGCATTATATATCGACTTGTAAATCATGAATTAGGTCGTTTTTGGAAGTGTTGCCATATTAATTTTGCATGCATCTCATATAAATATGCCATAATATTGTAAATGTTTCCAAATTGAGATTTGATGTAGTTATTTTTATCGGAAGTGTTTCAAAAGAATGCAATGAAAGTTTCATGACCAAAGCAGGTTGAAAATTTACGAAAAACAATGTTTTCAACAGAAAAAAATAACGCAAACCATAAAAAAACACGTATTTAAGCATTGTTTTGATGAAATATTATGGTTTCACCTGCATAACTCACAGCGTTTACTACTATTACGTCCTCTTATAGCTCCCAATATCTTTCAGACTGTATTCTGGCAGAAATAACATACATTGGAGAAAGGGCACCTAAAGTATTCAAATTTCTAGCATGAACTGATTGTTTCATAATTTAGACATTCTTTACAAATAAATCATGTTAAAAATGAATGTGGTTCACAACTAAGACTCATTTATAATATATTTCTTCGGATTGAATGAAATAAGCCAATTGTTTGACCATATCTTGCATTTTTGTATGAGCATCTGCTTTTAAATAAACAGGGTAAAAAAATTCTGACACTACTTACAGTTCTTTCACTTAGCAGTCTTCTAACTCATTTAGTAATGCTAGTATCAAACAGGTATACTCCACAGGCATTAGGGCATGTCTTTATTTTAATGCAGAACTATTTATTTAAGCTTTTATCAATCCTATTTTAAAGTTTAAACAACCAAAAACTAGTATACTTATTTTTTTCATGACATTTTATGCAATAATTTAAACATTTCTAACAATAATTATTTGCCATATTTTCAAAACTGTTTATCTAGCTTACGTTTGAGTGTTTACAGAAATCATTTTTCTTAAATAAATTTGTTTATCATCGCTTCTCCTTATCGGTACATTTTTTTTTTAATATTTCCCTGAATTTCACAAATAAATAAACTTTTAAGGTCAATTATCTTGCTAACACTTCATAAACTAAATGCCTTGGAGTATATCCTCGAAATATACTCACGAAATTGCTTAAAAACAATTTAAAACCAATTTTTCATTTACCTCGGCTAAACGAATGTCTAGGCAAAAATGACATTTGAAGGGTTTTTACCCTTGTTTTAGTTTCAGTGTATATGTAAGTGTGATGTATCAAATTTTTATAAAACAGTACTAGATATACTATCACTACGATAAAAAAGGTTTACCATAAAATCTTTTGTATGGGTTTCCTGATACTTTTTTTGGTCTCGGCTAAAGGAATATCTATCACTGTATGTACCTCTCATGCATTTGTTGTTATTGAAGTTACTCGCATTCTGCCGATCATAAAGTCTGTTCTCTAAGGGGTATTTTTTGCTGATAAACTAGACGTATACGCGTATATAAAACTTTTATTATACAGCTTTTGTCTTAAAAATAAGTTTAATTCCATTTCTCTTATAATCAACACCTTTTCAAAACTATCAAGGGATTTTTTCACCAGTCACGTACAATAAAAAGTATGACACTCTCAATATTTTTGATCACAACACTGGATCGCGTCTAAATTTCAAATAGATACTATAGTAATTGTGAATAATCAAACAAAAATATCATGAAAACAACTTGTTTAATTCAGGCGGTAGCCTTTACAATAAAATCAGCATCAAAATATAATTCTCGAAATAATTTACACAGAAAAAAATTTTTTTTTGTTACTAAATGTAAAAATTGTGAAATGTTTGAAATGTCTTAATTTTTTAGTTTATCAGATTACCATCACCAAAAATTTATGGTAGATAGCTGATATAATGGGCCATTTTCCCTAAAAAATTGACGTTGGTAAAAAGATAGGGTTTTGAGATATTTGAGTTTTTGTGACAAAGATCATATTTTTTTAAAGTAAAAAAAGAAATTTTTTACAGTGTATATTTTCTAAGGAATCATCATTTAGTTATCTAACTTTGCTGAAAAATTCATAATAATCGAACAATCCGTTTTTGCTGTACAGCTTTTAGAATATTTTGGAACTATTTTCGCATACACCCTTTTGAAAAGTTAGTCGTGAGTGAATATGAAGGTTTAATATCGAAAAATGGCGATTTAGATGAAATTGAAAAACTGTGCAAAGTTTCAGATATTTTTGAATTGGTCGCTCAGGATCGACTGACATGACTCCGTGGAATTCCTCATAAGAAAACGCATTTCACCTCCATCACTTCTCATTATTACAATCTAGTGGGTGCATGGCACAGTAGTGTGCAGTGGGAATCTAGATATAATTTCCCGCCGATCCCTGACGGTTATGTTCTGTTTTATGTTGGATAGGATTATTTAGATTTGCTTTGCTCGTATTATCTCAAGCTGGTGCGTTGGTGCTGCATTAATGTCCAACATCCGGCGGCGGCACCACCAGTTCCCAGCAGAGTAGCTGGGAAATGTACACACAAGTGGATCTGATGGCTGGATAGCCAACTGCTGCGCTGCGCTTGAACTCAAGAAGCAAACTGCATCAACAAGTTTCCTTTTAAGAACTGCTGAGGGATTCTCACAACTTATCTCGGGATGTGCAAACAGAGGTGATATCAGTTTCATTCATAACTTTTCAACTGCTGTTGGATGGTGGAGTAAGCTTATCAAATGGGAGATAATTTTTCGTGAATTACTATGGCCCAGATTTCCCTAGGTGGGACAGCTGTGAGTGATTTCGAGCTTAAGCTGTAGAAATGACCATATGTTGGAACGGAGACATTTACTCAATGGTGGTGGCGATAGAAGCCTAGTTCCAAGCGCGCTAATAAGAACATCCGCCGGACACATCTGCTCGCCGATGTCGGTTGTTTGAGCTGTGCAAATAAACAAACCATTGCGTCGCCCGCCCTGGAATAAAGTAGTCCACGCGACCGACTGGGCTATGTTTACACTAGTTGACCGATTGATAGCTACACATTTGCTAGTCAGCGCGCGCGTTACCAATTTTTATGACCGATATCTCACTGGTACCTTCTTCTTTTTTTCATTTTTTCTACTTTAGGCATTGTATTTCAAGTGGGACATTGCCAGCCGCTCGATTAAGCGTTCTCAAAGCACTACTGTTGTTTTCAACTACGAGTTTTCTTTGCCAATTAACAATTTTTGCATTCGTTTATCGTGTAACAGGTGCACGAAGATCTGTATCTATAAAATACAAGGAAATTTCACTACAAAAAGATCCTTGAATGGTCTGGAATAGCTGTAAATTTTCCGACAGGATACCAATGGGTAAGCGTTGCGCGCGTATCAGTTTAGTCGGAAAACCATGTTACCGTCTTGCCCCACTCATTCGACTACGATTGCTATCCCCGAATAAAAAATACAGTAGACAAACCGAACGTTGTATTGTAACAGTACTATTTAGAACCATATTTTTACAATAGACACCACTGTCAAAACAAAAATAAAAAACAATAAAATGTAATGTAGACACCATACAGTAAATTGTAAATAAGATTTTTACAATAGGGGAATTCACTTAACAGCGTAAACTGATTAAACTGATTAAACGTCGTGATCACCAAGGCAATCTTTGATTATTTCATTCGCAAAATCATGAAACATTTCAAATAAGCAGAAAATCATGGCTTACGCAGCAATATATTCTGTTTAGTGAGTACCCCTAATATACTTTACGGGTTGTTAAGTATCGTAACAATATGTAATATATTTTTCTCCATATATATATATATATATATATATATATATATATATATATATATATATATATATATATATATATATATATATATATATATATATATTTTTTTTTTTTTTTTTTTGCAAAACCATACATTATATTGTAAATGAATTGTTCTAAATACTGATACGTGGGTTTTAATGTACCGTACATTATATGGTACACGTATGGTTTCAAACAATGAAATGTACCGTAAATATATTGTTTTTAATTGTTATTTCACTACTGGTTATACATTTAATTAAATGGTTTTGGAACGGTTCTCTTTGTTATGTTGAATTGTTTTACATTACATAAACCATATAATGATATATTATCTTGTCATTTTCCTCCTGTTAATGGCATCCAAGGCTTACTAGCATTACAAGAATGCGCTTTGAGAATTCTCCAGAGCGTTTTGGATAGCCCTTTATATATTGGATCGCCCACGTCTAAGTCTGAGTAGTCTCTGATTGCATTAACAGTTGAAGCTTAGGCTCCCATGCCCCACCAGCCAGATAACCGGGTTTTGAAAACTAAGCATTATTTGTGGTAACACTTTGAGCGGCATGATGGAACTATGCCGAGCGCGCTAAGTATTATTAGACCACTAATATAGTTGCATGAAGTGGGTGACGAGGTACATAAGTATCATTACAGCGTGCTTAACCGTTATTGCAATATTGAGGCTCCAATTTGACTTAAATTTGAAATATATCAATCAAGTTTGAAATATATAAATCAAGTATAAGTTAGGTTAAAAAGGGAACCCACAGACGAACCTATATTAGAAGTTCTTTCAGTGTTGAGTCCAGTCCATATGTTAAAGATGGCTCTACGTCAAAGATAAAGTTCGTCAATCGTATTCCTCTCATCGCACTATACATACCTAGCCCGCCATATCTCTTGGATCTGCAGTTCATCTGGTTTACTAATTATTTAAACATTTTATTGACTTTAAATTGATGTTTCAACTAATTTACTTTTATCTCTTTCCTTTCCTTTGCATCAAAAAAGTTACAAACATCAACAAAACAAAGGACGGAAAAAATCTAATACTGAATAAATAATTAAAAATGCACGAAAAAATAATGTTTCGGAAAAGTGAATGGTTCGAACGTAAGAAAAACAGTATAATATATTGTTACATAAAAATCGAATGTTATTGTATAGTAGCTACAATGTGCAAAGCTTTTAGCGATCCATTTCATTACAATATACATTATTGTAGCTGGTACACTGTATGGTGCAAGAATGGTTTTCACCAAACACCCTATGGTTAGTTTTTATCCGGGTCGAACCATCACTAGTGTAAAGTTGAACTCAACGATCCTTAAACCAACACTGCTTCCTTCATTGAAATTTGAAAACTCTTGGAGTTGGGTTGCAAAACTCAGTGGTCTCCAACTTGGGTTCTTGGGAATTTCGCAAGAACCAAAAGTGCTAGGAAGAAATGCACAAGGTTTTCGGAATGGTCATCTCAAGGAGGAGTATCTTCATGAGCCGAAAGTGTGAGAACGAAATGTAATTATTTTTCGGGACTTTCAGAGTGTCTCAGTGTCATTTTGGGAGCTCTCAGGGGATTACAAGCGAAGTTCCAGGGGGTATAATGAGTGTTTCAGAGGGTCACAGTGTTCAAATAACACTGGGGTTCCAGGGGGTCTCAGGGGCATTTTAGGTGGTCTAAGGCGTTTCAGGGGTTCTCTTGCGGTTTCAACAGGGGTTCCAGGGGGTCTCAGGGGCCTTTCAAGTGATTCTTGGGAGTTTCTGGGGTTCCCAGGGGATTCTAGAGGGTGTGTAAGAGGTTCAGGAGGAGTTCTAGGAGGCCTCATGAGCGTTGCAGGGGTTCCCAAGAGATTCAAGGGAGAATATCAGGAAGTTTCAGGGGATCTTATCGTCGTATTAGGGGGTTCTCTGGGAGTTTGAGCGAGGTTTCATGAGGCCGCATGAAAGTTTCAGGAGGATGAGGGGCATATGAATGGGCAAAATTTGGTCAACCTGTATCATGAACAGACCCATACTAGTTAACTATAAGCCAAATAGCACGTTAACACAGTTTGGAAACCACTGACTGCATAATCTGAAAAAAAAAAAACAATACCACTCATCGCACTTCTGGTTCTTGAGAAGTTTGCATGGCCCGTGGCCCTAGATTAGAAACCCCTGCCTAAGGTTTACAACACCATACTTACCTTACCGATCAGGCCGGGGGTGGCCTCTGCTGTACATAGTAGCCGTCTCCATTCCACTCGGTCCATGGCAGCTTGTCTCCAGTTCCGCACTCTACGTAGGGTCCGCAGATCGTCCTTCACTTGGTCGGCCCACCTAGCTCGCTGCGCTCCACGTCTTCTTGTACCGGTCGGATGACTCTCGAGAACCATTTTGGTCGGGTTGCTATCCGACATCCTAATGACGTGACCCGCCCACCGCAGCCTCCCGATTTTCGCGGTATGGACGATGGTTGGTTCTCTCAGCAGCTGATGCAGCTCGTGGTTCATTCGCCTTCTCCAAGTCCCGTCTTGGATCTGCACTCTGCCGTAGATGGTACGCGACACCTTCCGTTCGAAAACTCCAAGGGCGCGTTGGTCTTCTGCACGTAGGGTCCATGTTTCGTGCCCATAGAGGACGACCGGTCTAATCAGCGTTTTGTAGATTGTTAACTTCGTGTTACGGCGAACTTTATTCGATCGTAGAGTTCTGCGGAGTCCAAAGTAAGCATGATTTCCAGATCCAGTTCGTACAGTCGTCGAATCAAGAAGCGGACATCATGACAAAAGGCTGTTACCGTTTGTCTGTGTATATGTGTTAATTTGTTTATTCTATTCGTGAAAATATATGTATTGCATGTCTCCGTGTTATTTATTCAAAAATTTAAGTTAGCCTAATGCCATAAAAAAACCCCTACACATATTCATACATATTCACCACACCACAATAAAAACACTAATAAATACAGTTCAGTGGAGGAGAATACAAAGGGAAAAAGCGAAAAGGAGAAGATGGCTATTGAAAGATAGAGGGATGAGGCAGCGTTAAAGGAATGAGTCAGCCTGCCTATTTCTCGAGAGGCTCTCTTTCGATAAAGTCGTTTAAAGGTTGTTGAAAAAGTAAAAGTTGAGAGTTAATTTGGAAAAAGTTTGTGAATACGTTTTAAAGTTAAACGTGGAGAATCAGGTATGGAATAAATTAGTGAAGAAATTGAGGTGGTGTTGAAATCTAAGGCGGCATTTTTCCGATATTAGGACCCATTAATTTTTACCCAAAACCCGCTTCTTGTCCGGCATTACGGATAGAGCCGGTGACCCGGAGTCTGCGGACGTGCCAAAGTGGACCGTTTGGCCTGGTCGAAGTACCCCATAGTTTGCTGAGAGCCCCGCCATCATGAAGGTCGAAAACGCGAGGTCTTCGGAAACCTAACCTCGCCGGTCCTCAAACCGACGGTGACGAATGGATTCAGACCCCACGGAGTACTGATGCTGCCGATACCTACGTGGTCTCCCCTACGTTTGCTAACTGTCATTGTCGCTGATCCAAACCTCCCCCCCCCCCCCCAGTCCCAGGCGAGTTCCCACCAAGCGCTCCCGCCAGTTCGCCAGCAGTTCGCGACCGGCCCTATAGATATTTATTAAGAACTACAGAACACACACACACACACACACTCACCCACACAGTATTGTAAATGCTAGAACAATAAAACTGTAAAATTATAAATCACCAGCTTTTTTCCATTACACCCACATATCCGAGTTCTGATTAGCCAAATAGATACCACTCCAGCCGACCTTGAGACCAGAGAGGTGCTCCAGATCGCGCTAGCCAGGAAAAGAGGTTGTTGTAGAACCCGGCCTCACACGAAAAGCCGTTGCTCTGCCAAGCTTGCCGAGCTCTTTTGTCCTGGTAGCACGTGTGCTTCCCTACCTACCAGTAACAAGGCCTGCCGGTTGCCGCTTTCAGAGGGCTCTGACGTAACTTAGGATTGGAACGTAGAGAAGACTACCGTGGCTAAGCACCGTACTACCGTACTCGCCCTTACTTTGTTCTGATCCAATGAGAATACTCTTGTTTTGCTCCCATCATTCTCTACTCCTTTGAGCTAAATCAATGAGCCAACAACAATATCAGTGGAGCGGTCCTGGTGTGATGGTTAAAGCATGTGACTATCAAGCCGAGGACCTGGGATCCTGAGATGGAATTCCACTCCCGACAAACTCTCAAAATGTGAGTTCTTCCTTCGAAAGGGAAGTAAAACGTGGGTCCCGAAATGAACTAGCCTAAGGCCAAAAAACAAACAATATCAAATGTAAAAGTGCGAAACACTTTTTCCAAATATATCTCTCGTTTATTTAAAGTTATTCGTGGTTTTCTTCGAGTTATTTCCGCATGGCCTATCCGAAACCACTTCAAAAACCACACCACACCCTATGTCTGAACAAGCAGATTACATATTTAATCGGAATTTACATCAGCAGGTTTCAAACCCGATGACATGAAGGATGATGAGCCTATGATTCTATGAGAGCCTTGATAAGGCCTACGGACAGTGCCCACAACAAGACGTCAAAATAGCCATCGGAGATGCAAATGTGCAGATCAGCAGAGAAAGTTTCTTTCGATCTGTCATTGGAACGGAAAGCCTTCATTCCGTTACCAACGATAATGGTCTGCGCAGAGGTACAGTCATAGCAAAATTATGCGTCACTCTGTCACAATTTTATTAGTCCGGCGGTTCACCATGTTAATGAAATGGAAATGACCCCTATGATTGTGCTATGACTGTACTATAAATCGGTATATAAGATACTGTCGCGTGTCCTGTTCAACAGACTGAGTCCTCTTGAAGAGTTCTTCGCCAACGAATACCAGGCTGGTTTTCGTGAGGGTCGAACAACGACGGATCAAATATTTAACCTGCGGATGATCCTAAATACATTTCGGGAATATAAACAACATGCAGACTCATTATTTGTTCATTGATTTAAAACAAGCGTACGGTTCAGTTAAAAGAAATGAGCTTTAATTAGGCTGATATTGCTAATTAAGAGGAAATGTTCAATTTTACGGAAGATTTAAAAGCCACCGCAGCTGTCAGACTGATGGTTTTCACCCAGGTATCATCAATCAGTCTAAGGATACCTCGGCTGGAGCCTTGGATACGACGCCGATGAACATTATTTGTTGTTGCTTTTCAGAATATTTCACTTTGCAAGCATGCTTTGATTTGGTCAAACTTTTCAATGATACGATGATTTTCATGGCTGCGGTAGAACTCGGCGGCTACCGCAGGGTGAATTTTTTTCTAAAAATCCGCAATACGCCCAACGCTGGATGGATCCAAATTAAGTATGCGATCCGAGCAGACAAAGTGTCTAATTACTCAACATAGTTGGAAAAACTTTTGTGCAGCATGTCATGTCTGCTCTATGTGGAAGTAATAAGATTTGTCGATCAGCCCGAAATGATAACAAGTAGCAATACGTATGCATCTTCGATGATCCGCGCCCGGAAGGTTATGCCACTCACGACGGCTGATGGTGCCTCCCATCAAGCAGTAACAATTAGCCGGAATCGTCCGTCAATTATTGTGGGATGATAACACAGCTGTACTACAATCGTTCGGCGATTATGTTTACATAGTCACTCGTATTATTTTTTTTTTCATTTTTGCCATTCGACGGCCTTTGTTATCTGCCCAATGCGTTAAATGAGTCGTAAAATTTTGATTCCGTGAACCGAGGGGTCGACGAGGGTCAACGGGGCATTATTTCCTGTCACCGCGCCGCGCTACCATGCTTTCTTTATCAGCAGCGCCAATTGAATGTCAATAGAATTATAGGTAAATATAAACATCAGGGGGAAACTAACCCCTTGCACTGAGAAGATAAGCTTTTTTATCAGCATGAAGAAGGTTTTGATAAGAAATGAGGTGGAAGGGGTAAAACGTTCACTTGTGTACCATAAAATTTCTTGCCTTGATGTGTACATTCAGCGGAATTTTATTTCAATCTAGAGCATTTTTTGGTCAGGATTGGGCAATGTTCGTAAAGTTTTCTCGAACTTGTACGTAAAGCCTAAGCAAATTTCGCTATCGGTATCCGCAGCTGCAATATGCCTTTTCACTTCACGGAAACCTCATTATCACAAGTGTTCCATGTTCCATGTTTAATAATAAATTTCAACAACTTTAAACACATCTCCATCAATCACTTGATCAGCACTAACACCACTAGGCTTGACTCTACCTCTACCCGCAATCATGTATTTTGTCTTGGTAGATTTTATTGTCAAGCCATTTTTCGTTGTCTCCTTCTTCAGAAGAGCAGAAACGGCCTCCACTGCCCTACGATCGATGAGGATGAGATGAATAAATCTTCCTGAAACGCCTTGAATCTGAAATCCCACAACTATCCGAAGACCCCTAGAAATAATTCTGAAACTCCCTTGAGCGCACTGAAACGCTTCTGAAATCCCCCGAAAGGCTGCTTAGCCCCATGAAAACCCCGACAACCCGTCAGAAATCCTCTGAAACACCTTAAGCCTTTGGAGCCGGATTGTTTTGCCTTCGCCGCCTCAACCTCGCCGGCCTCGAACACGTTACTTATGCTCGGTTTCATCGCCAGGGTCATACATGTCCCCTCCGGCATCGAAGAGTTAAAACCCTCAAAACACCTCTGAAACTCCATGGATCACGCTGAAGCTTACCTCAACGTCTGTGCAGCCCTCTAAAGCTCTAAAGCTTGAAGTGGCAAAAAACTCGTTGAAACCACCCTGAGGCTCAACCGAATTCCGAGCCCCAAAGAACCCCCGAGAATCCCTCAGAAACCCCCTTGAAACGTCCTAAATAAAATGCCCTCCTGCAACCCGCTGAAGCTCATCTAGAAGATTAACCTTCACATACCCGCACCTTGACATCTCATTTTCAAAATGCTGGCATTTCGTCAATTTTCAGCCGATTTTTTTGAAGTCGCCCTCAATCGATCATAATTTGGTGCTAGTTTATTATACTCAAGTGGCCATGCAACATCCGGAACCATTCCGGAGATATTCCGGATTGTACTGGGGTCAGGGGGGGTGCCAAAATGGCAAAAAGTGATTATTTCGTGGGTTATTGTATTTGAATCATCAATTTTCAGCGTAATTTTTGTTGCGAGCAATGAAACACAACTGCAATAACCAGATTTGTATAAGTTGACCAATCCGGACCACCGTGACAGGTTCCGCGGGGGCCTCATTAGGGACACTTTTGGTTTTCAACCAAAACATGTCATGCGACGTATCAAACTTCATGATTTCAAGAGAATGAGACAGAAAAGTTACACTGAAGTATGTATCAACTGATATGGCCGCTCCGGAACACCTGAAACAGGTTCCGCGGGGGCCTCATTGGGGACACTTCTGTTTCTCAACCAAAACAAGTCGTGCGACGTATCAAACTTCCTGATTTCGAGAGAATGAGACAGAAAAAGTAGACTGAAGTATGTATCAACTGATATGGCCGCTCCGGAACACCTGGAACAGGTTCCACGGGGGCCTCATTGGGGACACTTCTGTTTTTCAACCAAAACAAGTCGTGCGACGTATCAAACTTCCTGATTTCTAGAGAATGAGACAGAAAAAGTAGACTGAAGTATGTATCAACTGATATGGCCGCTTCGGAACACCTGGAACAGGTTCCACGGGGGCCTCATTGGGGACACTTCTGTTTTTCAACCAAAACAAGTCGTGCGACGTATCAAACTTCCAGATTTCGAGAGAATGAGACAGAAAAAGAAGACTGAAGTATGTATCAACTGATATGGCCGCTCCGGAACACCTGGAACAGGTTCCGCGGGGGCCTCATTGAGGACACTTCTGTTTTTCAACCAAAACAAGTCGTGCGACGTATCAAACTTCATGATTTCGGGAGAATGAGACAGAAAAGGTAGACTGAAGTATGTATCAACTCATACGGCCGCTCCGGAACACCTGGAACAGGTTCCGCGGGGGCCTCATTGGGGACACTTATGTTTTTCAACCAAAACAAGTCGTGCGACGTATCAAACTTCATGATTTCGGGAGAATGAGACAGAAAAGGTAGACTGAAGTATGTATCAACTCATACGGCCGCTCCGGAACACCTGGAACAGGTTCCGCGGGGGCCTCATTGGGGACACTTCTGTTTTTCAACCAAAACAAGTCGTGCGACGTATCAAACTTCATGATTTCGGGAGAATGGGACAAAAAAGGTAGACTGAAGTATGTATCAACTCATATTATAAGTATAAAAAGTATTTTTGGAAATAAACATCTAACCTTTTATTTTTTTCAAACATATGCCGATTTTTCAGAAAATATACAGCTTGTGTACGTTTTGTGGATTGCTTAATCTAAATTTAAAAGGAACCTATGGGAAGTTTTCTAGAGCGCCCTTCCAAGTCGATACCGAGTCGAGTCTACTTAGTTTTATCTTTTCTGGCTTATTCATTCGAAATCATGAAGTTTGATATGTTGCACGGCAGGTTTTGATTGTAAACCAGAAGTGTCATCAATGACGCCACCGCGGAACCTGTGCTAGATATGCCGAGGTGGTCATATTATTGACACAGACTTAAGTCTATCATTTTTGGCTCATTCATTCTAAATCATGAAGTTTGGTACGGCGCACGACATGGTTTGATTGAAAACAAGAAGTGTCTCCAATGAGGCCCCCTTGTGCAAGATGTTCCGGGTGGTCATATTAGGTGATACAGGCTTTAGTCTATCATTTCTGGTTTATTTATTTGAAATCATGAGGTTTGATACGTCGCACGACATGGTTTGGTTGAAAACCAGAAGTGTCCCTAATGAGGCCCCGCGGAACCTGCTCCAGTTTTTCCGGAGCAGCCAAATCAGTTGATACATACTTCAGTCTAAATTTTCTATCTCAATCTCTCGAAATCATGAACTTTGATACTTCGTACGATTTGTTTTGGCTGAAAAACATAAGTGTCCCCAATGAGGCCCCCGCGGAACCTGTTCCAGGTGTTCCAGATCGGCCATATCAGTTGATACATACTTCAGTCTACCTTTTCTGTCCCATTCTCTCGAAATCAGGAAGTTTGATACGTCGTACGACTTGTTTTGGTTGAAAAACAGAAGTGTCCCCAATGAGGCCCCCGCGGAACCTGTTCCAGGTGTTCCGGAGCGGCCATATCAGTTGATACATACTTCAGTGTAACTTTTCTGTCTCATTCTCTCGAAATCATGAAGTTTGATACGTCGCACGACTTGTTTTGGTTGAAAAACAGAAGTGTCCCCAATGAGGCCCCCGCGGAACCTGTTCCAGGTGTTCCGGAGCGGCCATATGAGTTGATACATAGTTCAGTCTACTTTTTCTGTCTCATTCTCTCGAAATCAGGAAGTTTGATACGTCGTACGACTTGTTTTGGCTGAAAAACATAAGTGTCCCCAATGAGGCCCCCGCGGAACCTGCTCCAGGTGTTTCGGAGCGGCCATACCAGTTGATACATACTTCAGTCTACTTTTTCTGTCTCATTCTCTCGAAATCAGGAAGTTTGATACGTCGCACGACTTGTTTTGGTTGAAAAACAGAAGTGTCCCCAATGAGGCCCCCGCGGAATCTGTTTCAGGTGTTCCGGAGCGGCCATATCAGTTGATACATACTTCAGTCTACTTTTTTCTGTCTCATTCTCTCGAAATCAGGAAGTTTGATACGTCGCACGACTTGTTTTGGTTGAAAAACAGAAGTGTCCCCAATGAGGCCCCCGCGGAACCTGTTCCAGGTGTTCCGGAGCGGCCATATCAGTTGATACATACTTCAGTGTAACTTTTCTGTCTCATTCTCTCGAAATCATGAAGTTTGATACGTCGCACGACTTGTTTTGGTTGAAAAACAGAAGTGTCCCCAATGAGGCCCCCGCGGAACCTGTTCCAGGTGTTCCGGAGCGGCCATATCAGTTGATACATACTTCAGTCTACTTTTTCTGTCTCATTCTCTCGAAATCAGGAAGTTTGATACGTCGCACGACTTGTTTTGGTTGAAAAACAGAAGTGTCCCCAATGAGGCCCCCGCGGAACCTGTTCCAGGTGTTCCGGAGCGGCCATATCAGTTGATACATACTTCAGTGTAACTTTTCTGTCTCATTCTCTCGAAATCATGAAGTTTGATACGTCGCACGACTTGTTTTGGTTGAAAAACAGAAGTGTCCCCAATGAGGCCCCCGCGGAACCTGTTCCAGGTGTTCCGGAGCGGCCATATCAGTTGATACATACTTCAGTCTACTTTTTCTGTCTCATTCTCTCGAAATCAGGAAGTTTGATACGTCGCACGACTTGTTTTGGTTGAAAAACAGAAGTGTCCCCAATGAGGCCCCCGCGGAACCTGTTTCAGGTGTTCCGGAGCGGCCATATCAGTTGATACATACTTCAGTCTACTTTTTCTGTCTCATTCTCTCGAAATCAGGAAGTTTGATACGTCGCACGACTTGTTTTGGTTGAAAAACAGAAGTGTCCCCAATGAGGCCCCCGCGGAACCTGTTTCAGGTGTTCCGGAGCGGCCATATCAGTTGATACATACTTCAGTGTAACTTTTCTGTCTCATTCTCTCGAAATCATGAAGTTTGATACGTCGCATGACATGTTTTGGTTGAAAACCAAAAGTGTCCCCAATGAGGCCCCCGCGGAATCTGTCACGGTGGTCCGGATCGGTCAACTTATACAAATCTGGTTATTGCAGTTGTGTTTCATTGCTCGCAACAAAAATTACGCTGAAAATTGATGATTCAAATACAATAACCCACGAAATAATCACTTTTTGCCATTTTGGCACCCCCCCTGACCCCAGTACAATCCGGAATATCTCCGGAATGGTTCCGGATGTTGCATGGCCACTTGAGTATAATAAACTAGCACCAAATTATGATCGATTGAGGGCGACTTCAAAAAAATCGGCTGAAAATTGACGAAATGCCAGCATTTTGAAAATGAGATGTCAAGGTGCGGGTATGTGAAGGTTAATAAGCTATCTTTAGCCCCCGGATCCCCTCTGATATCCCCTGAAATGGCCAGAAATACCTTTGAACACTCCCCCCCCCCCCCCCCCCCTTAAGCTTACCTGAATGCCTGCTAAGTCCTATAGAAGCCCCCACTGAAACGCTCTCAAAAGCCTTGAAACACCTCTGAAACCTCTTGGAACCCACTAAAGTTAACCTGCAGTTATCTGGGATCCGAGGGGTTTCACTAAAACGTCCAGAAACGTATTGAACCCCCGCCCTCTCTGCAGCTTACCTGATTGCCTGTTAAGCTCCATTAAAACCACGATAACCCTTCAAAAACACCCTGAATCGCTCTAAAACGTCTTGGAATGCCTCTGAAACGGCCTGAAACCCGTTCAAGCTTACCTGAAAGCCTGTGAAGCTCTCTTCAGCACGGGATCTCCTCTGAAAAGCCCTGAAACTGCCAGAAACGCATTGAAACCCCCTGAGGCACACCCGAATGCCTGTTAAGCCCCAAAAAATACACCAGAGCCTCCTCCCAAAAACGGTCAGAAATGCCAATCTCTGAAACCCCCTGGAATCCGCTGAAGCTCAACTGAAGGCCTAAAAAGCCCCCGAAAACGCCTTAAAACCCTCTAAACACCTCTGAAACTCCCTAGAACCCACTGAAGCTAACCTGGACGTCTGTATAGCCCTCTGAAGCCCCCGAAATCCCTTTTGAATAACCAAGATACCCCCCCCACCCCCAGGCGGCAAAAACTCATTTAAACCACCGTGACACTCACCTGAATGCCTGTAATGTCTCATAGAACCATAGAACCTCCGATCTATATCGGCCTGTAACCCGTTCTGAAACGGCCTGGAACCCGTTGAAGCTCACCTAAAAGCCTGTGAAGCTCTCCTAAGCTACCGGGATCTTCTCTACAACCTCCTGAAAAGGCTCAGAAGCTCATCTGGATGCCTGCTTAGTCCCATAGAATCCCCGAGAATCCCTCAGAAACCCTCTCATACGTTCTCAAATGCCTTCTCAAGCACTCCTAAGCATCTGGGAACCTCCTAGAATGAACCCTCATAATCCGTTTGAGTCGTCCTTAAGGGTTAAACGCTTTGAAAGGCCTCTGAAACCTCTTAGATCTCACTGAAGCGCATCTGATAGTCTGTGAATCTCTTTTAAGCCTCCGGAATCCTCCCAGAATCCTGCTGAAATGGCCAGAAATGCCTCGAAAACTCCTGTGACTAACCTGATACTTCCTTAAACGCGTTGAAACGTCTCTGAAACCCCCAAGAACCTTCTGAAGCTCATCTGAGAGTCTGTCATGTACTCTTGCCTCTGGGATCATCTTTGGAACCCCCGAAACTGCCAAAAATGCATTGAACCCCCTGCGGTTCAGCTGCCTAAAAGTTAGTGAAGCTCTCTTAAGCCCACGGGATCCTCTCTGAAACCGCCTGAAACAGCCAAAATGCCTTAAACTCCCATGAGTCTTATCTGTAAACCTGCTAAGCCCCATAAAATACCCCAGAACCCCTCAAAAGCGGCCAGAGACGCATTGAATGCTCTCTGAAAACCGCGGAACCCGCTGAAGCACACCTGAAAGCCTGTGAAGCTCTCTGAGGACGTCGGGATCCCCTCTTAAACCTTCTGAAATGACCAGAAACGCCTTGAAATTCTCCTACTAAGTCTTATGAATTCACCTAGAATCCCTCAAAAACCCGCTGAAACGTCCAAAAACGCATTGAAACGCCTCTCAAATCACCTGTTACCCGCTGAAACTCACCTTAAAGTGTTTAAAGCTTTACAAAGCCCCCGGAATCCCCTCTGAAACTTCTGAAACCCGTGTAAAACGCCTTGAAGCTCTTCTGAAACCTATCTCTACCCGCAATCATGTACTTTGTCTCCTTCTTCAGAAGAGCAGAAGCGTCCTCCACTGCCCTAGGATCGATGAGGATGAGATGAATAAATCTCTCTAACCCCCCTCAATATCTTTCCGAAAGTTCTCCTGAAACGCCTTGAATCTGAAACCCCACAACCATCCGAAAACCCCTAGAAATATTTCTGAAACTCCCTTAAGGTGAAACGGGACGCCGTGTTATTTTTCCTATCTTGCCTCTCTTTCTAACAATTTGCCTCGCGATTTTGAAGATGGTAATCTCGAGTTCTATCGCACTGAAGATGCTGAAAAACAATCAGCATATGTCAATTTCTTGATTTTGCTTTGGCTGACCAAGCCATGTGGGAAATTACACTGTTGAAAATGCTTTGACATCCATGTGCACAACAGAACATGTGCTCGATGAACAAATTGAGATTTGAAATTATGAAAAGAAATCCACGTACTCCGGTGAGACTCGAACTCACGACTCCCAATTCGCTAGACGGGCGCTTCTATTCCTTCAAGCTACGGAGTCACTCGACTATCTCCGTCGCCAGCAGGCCTAGAACTGAACTCGATTCCACAATCGCACATGGTTATCTTCTTTTCACAATCCAAACCCCCTTCGGATGGGATTAGATGAACATCTAACACATTGTCTGTTGTGCACATGTATGTCAAAGCGGGAGAGGAAGTTATTTTTAATTGTCGAGAGCTTCGGGCACTGCCTTCCAATCACTTATTGGTATGGCAATTAGTGTGCAGTCGGACTCTCGACGGGTCGGTCCTCGGCCGACCGAATACGGTAAGGGTGACCGTAGCACCTTACAAATGTCAATTTCTTGATTTTGCTTTGGCTGACCAAGCCATGTGGGAAATTACACTGTTGAAAATGCTTTGACATCCATGTGCACAACAGAACATGTGCTCGATGAACAAATTGAGATTTGAAATTATGAAAAGAAATCCACGTACTCCGGTGAGACTCGAACTCACGACTCCCAATTCGCTAGACGGGCGCTTCTATTCCTTCAAGCTACGGAGTCACTCGACTATCTCCGTCGCCAGCAGGCCTAGAACTGAACTCGATTCCACAATCGCACATGGTTATCTTCTTTTCACAATCCAAACCCCCTTCGGATGGGATTAGATGAACATCTAACACATTGTCTGTTGTGCACATGTATGTCAAAGCGGGAGAGGAAGTTATTTTTAATTGTCGAGAGCTTCGGGCACTGCCTTCCAATCACTTATTGGTATGGCAATTAGTGTGCAGTCGGACTCTCGACGGGTCGGTCCTCGGCCGACCGAATACGGTAAGGGTGACCGTAGCACCTTACAAATGTCAATTTCTTGATTTTGCTTTGGCTGACCAAGCCATGTGGGAAATTACACTGTTGAAAATGCTTTGACATCCATGGATGTCAAAGCATTTTCAACAGTGTAATTTCCCACATGGCTTGGTCAGCCAAAGCAAAATCAAGAAATTGACATTTGTAAGGTGCTACGGTCACCCTTACCGTATTCGGTCGGCCGAGGACCGACCCGTCGAGAGTCCGACTGCACACTAATTGCCATACCAATAAGTGATTGGAAGGCAGTGCCCGAAGCTCTCGACAATTAAAAATAACTTCCTCTCCCGCTTTGACATACATGTGCACAACAGACAATGTGTTAGATGTTCATCTAATCCCATCCGAAGGGGGTTTGGATTGTGAAAAGAAGATAACCATGTGCGATTGTGGAATCGAGTTCAGTTCTAGGCCTGCTGGCGACGGAGATAGTCGAGTGACTCCGTAGCTTGAAGGAATAGAAGCGCCCGTCTAGCGAATTGGGAGTCGTGAGTTCGAGTCTCACCGGAGTACGTGGATTTCTTTTCATAATTTCAAATCTCAATTTGTTCATCGAGCACATGTTCTGTTGTGCACATGGATGTCAAAGCATTTTCAACAGTGTAATTTCCCACATGGCTTGGTCAGCCAAAGCAAAATCAAGAAATTGACATTTGTAAGGTGCTACGGTCACCCTTACCGTATTCGGTCGGCCGAGGACCGACCCGTCGAGAGTCCGACTGCACACTAATTGCCATACCAATAAGTGATTGGAAGGCAGTGCCCGAAGCTCTCGACAATTAAAAATAACTTCCTCTCCCGCTTTGACATACATGTGCACAACAGACAATGTGTTAGATGTTCATCTAATCCCATCCGAAGGGGGTTTGGATTGTGAAAAGAAGATAACCATGTGCGATTGTGGAATCGAGTTCAGTTCTAGGCCTGCTGGCGACGGAGATAGTCGAGTGACTCCGTAGCTTGAAGGAATAGAAGCGCCCGTCTAGCGAATTGGGAGTCGTGAGTTCGAGTCTCACCGGAGTACGTGGATTTCTTTTCATAATTTCAAATCTCAATTTGTTCATCGAGCACATGTTCTGTTGTGCACATGGATGTCAAAGCATTTTCAACAGTGTAATCAGCATATGCACTGCAAGTGAGCATACACAGTGATAGGTTTTTGTTGCAAAATATGAAGTAGAATCTGAGATTACCATCTTAGTAGCAACGGAGCAATGGCGGATATTTCCCCGACCGTCCCGTCCGCCTTTAAGCGCACTGAAACGCCTCTGAAATCCCCTGAAAGCCTGCTCAGCCTCATATAAACCCCGACAACCCGTCAGAAATCCCCTGAAACACCATAACTCTTTGGAGCCGGATTGTTTCGCCTTCGCTGCCGCAACCTCGCTGGCTTCGAACGCGTTTCTTATGCTCAGTTTCATCGCCGGGGTCAATAGACCCATTCGGCATCAAATGGTTAAAACCCTTGAAGCACCACTGAAACTCCATGGAACCCTCTGAAGCCTTGTGCAGCCATTTCAAGCCTCTGATAGCCCTGGAGTGGCCAAAAACTTTTTGAAATCACCCTTAGGCTCAACTGAATGCATGCTAAGCCCCATAGAACCCCCGAAGATCACTCAGAAACCTCCTGAAATCTGCCTGCCTGTCAAGGCACTCTTAAGCCTCTGGGTACCCCTTTGGAACCCTCTATAACGGTCAAAAATGCATTTAAACCTGAGGCTTACATGAACGCCTGCAAAGCCGCAAAGAACTCCCAAGAACTCCTCAGAAGTCCCATTTAAACGTCCCAAAATGCCTTGAAACGCCTCTGAAATTTCCTGGAACCCGCTGAAGCTCTTATTCTTCTTCTTCTTTATGGCTCTACATCTCCACTGGGACTTGGCCTGCCTCGCTTCAATTTAGTGTTCTTTGAGCACTTCCACAGTTATTAATTGAAGGGCTTTCTTTGCCTGCCATTGCACGAATTTGAAGCCTCTGCTATGCCCCATATAACCCCCAGAACCCCTCTGAAATCCCATGAAGCGACGAGCGACCTAAAACGCTTTGAAATACTTCGGAAGCCCCCTGGAACCCGCTGAAGCTCACCTGAAAGCCTGTGAAGCTCTTTTACGGCCCCTGAAAGCCTCTGAAACGGCCGCTTTGAAACCCCAAAAAAATGGTGAGCCTCAAACCCCAAAGCCTGAGAAACTCCTGATAACTACTAAGAAATGCCCTAAAACACCTTTCAACGCCTCTTGAACACCCTAAAACGTCCTAAATCACCTTGAAACGCCTCTGATACCATCTAGAACGCACTAAAGCGCCTCTGAAACTCCCCTTCCCCCTTGTTGCTCATCTGAAACCATGTCTCCAAAGCTCCTGAGATCGCCTCTGAAACCCCGTGAAACGACCTGAAACGCCTTTAAACCACCAGAACTCCCCTGAAAGCCTGCAAAACTCCATGAAGCCTCCAAGGTTACCTCCGAAACCCTCTGAATCACTTCTGAAACTACCATGCTTAACTCCCTAAATCCCTCGAGAACTCTAAAAAAAACCCCAAAAGCCTTCAGAAATGTATCTAAACACACTGAAACGCCTTGCAGCTATTCGGAAACCCCCCAAAACGCACATCAAGCTCTCCTGAAGCCTGTCAGATCCCCTTTAACTTCCGCAACCCCCTCGCTCTGAAATCCTAATGAAACGCAGTGAAGCCTCTTGAAATCACTATGAAATCCTTCAAAACCTTGCTCAAGCTCTCCTGAAAACGTGGGGAAAACAATCAGTGTCACTTCTCGGCCTAGTAATAGAACGACCATGCTGCTCATATGTTCAAGTTCGGGGAAAGTTCTGAGGGGCCGAGGTCATTTGGCCGAACGCTATTTGGCCGAATGCTGTTTGGCCGAAAAAGGAATGATGAAGCCAAGTGACCATACCACTGTTCCCCGTCTCAGTATAACTCGAAAGAACAGCCTATGATTCAAAGAAGGAAAAAACTTTGATGATATATTGGCAGTTTTAACGCCAACTAATCCTTGAATATTAAAACTAGTAAGAATAGCCTTATTAAAAGAAGGAAAAACTTCTGATAATCATATTGGCAGTTGGAACACAGAGAACAGACATTTAAGCTCGAACAAAAATACGTCGAAATCATGTGTAAAGGATTTAAGTGTACCTCAGCGCCACCAACGGAGACTGCCCCACATATAAAATCGGTTTGACCCCACGATGGCAGTGTTCATCGTTAAAATACACTAGCCCACAAAGCGATGCGAGCGCCAAACGACCAAAAACGGCGAGCACTGGTAACTAATTTGACAACACAACAATGTAAGTGATGGAACGCTAGCGCCGCGCAACGGGAGCATAACCACATACTCTGATATGACCGTTACAAAGTTTTACACAAGGCAGAAAGCGAAGATAGACGTCTGTTCTCTGTGGTTGGAATGTCAAAAACTTCCTCTGAATTCTTTTGATCATGATTCGGCCAAACGGCATTCGGCCAAATGGCCGGACACTGGGGCTGAGAATGTCATGTTTTTCTTGAACAATTTAAGACACCTCAAGGATTGATACAAATTTTAGCCCATTTCCCCCTTTTCCTTATCATCGGTGAGATCGTATATGGTGAACTTTTTTTTTCTGAATTCCGTCGCACAGCGAAATTCCCCTCTTTATTTACACACGTGTTCAGCCGTTGAGGTTTCCTTTTAAATTCCTACGCTTAGATTAATCAACCATACAAGAAGGGTGATTCCTGCTATAAGTTTAACCCTTATTACGTGTTAACCATTCTGAGCCATTTAGAGTTACGGTCTGAGGGGGTTCAACTCATTTCCCGTGAGAACTTACCTTCATTACTCGCCGAAAACAGAGAACCAAACAGCTGTGCAAATATCTAACGTTACCCTCTTACCTCATTTCAGAAACCTTGCCGCCGAAGACAAACTGCCCTTCATCGAGCAGGCGGAGAAGCTACGGATGACACACAAGAGCCAACATCCCGACTACAAGTACCAACCGCGCCGGAAAAAGTCCAAGAAGTTCGGCAAACACGGCAAGCACTGTTGCGACGAAGACTGCGAAGATTCCAACAGCTCGCCACCGCCTGCTCCGAAGCCACGTGCCAAAAAGTCCGCCACCGGTGCCGCTGCAAACAAATCGAAAGCGGTGGCAAACCAAACGAAGGCGGCTACTGCGACCGTACTCGCCAACGCCAACTATGATTTCATCAACCAGCAAGCGATTCTGAGAGTTGCTCAACCTACGGCAGACTTGCCGACTCCCTCTTCGTCGACTTCATCCGTCGAGCAGTACCCGGGGTACTCGATGAAAACGGAAACCGGAAACCGATACTACGGAATGGGACCATGCGAGATGGGCTCACCTTGCAGTCCGCAGAGCCCAAGCGCGGCCTCCATCCATTCTTCGACGGAAGGTCAACCTCTCACACCGCCAACCACGCCGTACACCGGGCTGGCCAACGTCAAGTCCTTCTCGCCACATTCCCGGCTGTCCAGCAACGACAGCCCCGTAGGCTACTTCACCCGTAACGACTACATCACCGGAACGGCAACAGACTACCGCACCACCGAACAGTGGAGCTACTCGGCCAACAACCTATCGTCTTCGTCGGCCTTCACATCTCAGCCATCCAGCAAAGACTTCTACCGTAACTTCCCGAACCAAATGCACCAATTGCACGATTCGAACTCCCTCTCTTCCTACCACCTTACTCCCGCGACCCTCCAATCAACCCTCTCCTCCTCTCCAATCCCCTCTCTCCCCCCGGATTACTCCACCCTCACCTCAATCCCCAACCAGAACTACATGGTATCCCCCTTGGACCAGGACCACGTCGACATCGAGCAATACCTGGACAGCCAAGCCGTTGTGAAAAGATCCCTCACCGACACCCTCCTCCATCCAAAACACCAACTCTCCCCCTCCGCTCAAACGATCACACCCCTGGACTCCCTCGGCTCCGATCCTACCGCCTCGTCCATGGCGATCGACCACCCTAGCGCCGGTAGCCTTGCTCAAGGACCGTCCGCATCGTCGGTGTACTACGATTCGGCCGGATCGTCGTCGTCTCCGTCGGTTCCGTCGGCGCAGCATCAACACCAGCACCAGTCTCCGCAGCACCACACGCTTTACCATCACCTGGAGCAGCAGGCGGCAGCGGCGGCGGCATCGGTGACGGCACATCCGGCCCACCACCACCACCTGCACCATCCCCAGGCGCATCACCATCCGCACTCGGGACATCCCACGGGACACGGTGGCCATCATCATCACCAACATCCGGCGGCAACGATGGCTGCCCATCTGCCGTCGTACTTTAGCAGCTGGGGCTCGTCCGGGAATTACGGGGCCAATTCGTAATACCGGAGGGTTGATGAATAGCCAGTAGAATGATATGTTTATCTAGAATTTAAGGTTGATAAGTTGGTTGAAGAACAGAACTGTAGTGTACATAAGGAGAACATAAGAACCAGTGGAGTCTTATTGAAGCCGTTAGAAAAATCAGGCCTACTTAGCATTTGGTAATTTTGCGAGACGGTAAAATCCAAGAATCCATGGCAGCTACTTTTGGGAAGCTCTAGCTTCCATCTCGAATGTTTAGTAACTTCCTTCAATGACCTACGGTAGTTATCTGACTACTTAGAAATCTCATAAGCTATATTTCAGCAATCTCCGGTATCCGCGGTCTCCTTTCAAAAACTAAAGCATGTCACTCTGTGAATCTCCGACCATTTGCTCTAGCAAGTTTTTCTTGTATGTAACTTACAGTAGATTCCTTTGAAAATCTTCTAGAGCCTTCTGTATACTATCACAGACAAACAGACGCAACACTCTTCAAAACGGCTTGGCACATGCATTTAACGATCAATTCAAATTTCATTTGATTTACGCGATCGTTCCACCAGATGCGCTAGTGCTCGATCGCTTTGACGTTTGCCAGTGTACACGTTGCTGAATGATGCAAACGAAAATTACAGGTAATTTGTGTAGTAGTGTGCGTGTCAGCAAAACGTCAAACCCAAATCCATCATGGCCGACAGTGCCGCGTGCGGTTCTACCAACAGGTGGCAGTGTGCTCATAAAAATGACACCGGGCAAAAGTTTTCGATGAATTTCCTCTAACGTCTGTTTGTCTGTGATACTATTATCAGAACTTTCGAAGTATAGAATAGGGTTATGCTCAATTTGAAAAATTCGACCTTTAATCCTCAACTTCGACTTTGGGGAAACGACATCGCGATTCGCGACATAAACCTTGTTTAACGCAGAGTTCGTCCACATCAAGAGCTTCCGATGCTGGAACCGTGTACGCTTGGAAAAGAAAAGCAAATATAGATCCTTCAAACCAATTTCCAAACGGTAGTCAAAATTGATGTAAATGTTTCGTTTTCGAAGTACTAGCTAGGACGTTGATAGTTTTAAAAATTAGGCTAAGTTGTAACGGTCACATGATTTTCTGTGCTGTACTTTTTCATTTCTTTTTTCTTAATATTTGAACTAAGATGAACTTTCAAATACATAACTATTCTAAAAAAAAAACTACTGCATCTGCTCAATCCCTCTTGGTGGAGCTACACATATCACAAACGAAGGCATGTAAATGGTCTATTTTTTCTTATGTATGTTGAAATAATCTAGGATCTACTTAACCAACGTTTGTGCTGGAAGTATAATTCGATTTAAGAAATAAATTATTTTGTCAATGCTTAATGAACATGAAATAATCGTTAAGGAAAACTTTTGTTTTATTGAATTTGAAGAATTTAAGCCTTCCCAAGTAACAATTCGGAATCATTAATAAGCATGCCAGCTTAACAAGTGTTCTACGGAAGCACCGACAGTTGAATAAGGGTATATCCCAAGGAACAGTTTGTAACACGCCAGCCTGCGAGTTTGTCGGGATTAAAGTAAGATGGCTTATGCGCCACTTCTTTTGGAGACCACCTATCAGTTTATGGATTGCCCGGCCGTTGAGATCCCCAGGGAATGGGTCTAATTACTCCCGATCAAAGATACAAACGAGTCGGCTGACGTCAGACTTCGGAAGACAATTCAATGGAAAAAGGAAAAGGATTTTTATTCCTTGAGACGAGGAAACGAGACGGTAGTAATATAGTAAGTTCGCTAAGTTTTCATCACTGGCTGACTTAACCAACCCTCGAACCATCCAGTAGAAAATTAGAGAGTAGTCTCGGTTGTTTCGGGGAACCGCCCCAGTAAAATAAAAGAATTAACAAGAAATTAATTACGAACGGAAAAACATGCTAAACCTTCATGTCACTTTATTGACGACTCTTCACTATGGTTTTATCCAAGGGCTACGCCTAAAAGTATTCCCACCTCAAAACATCAGTACGGCATGGACACAAAACATTCATTTGTACATTTTTATTCTCTCTCCATTCTTTCGCTCTACACTAGCCTAGGCCTACTCTTTGCTTTCCCTTCTATCTTCCTATTCTGTCGTCGTGTGCGGGGTACTCTTTTTTTTTTTTATAGAATGAGAAAATCTGCAACAGATACCCAAGAGGTGGTTCCTCGGGTGATGTGGGGATCGACCCACTAAAAACTCATTCTCTTCCTTACCTTCGCGGTACGCCCGTTAGGGATGACTTCGAGAAGGGGGGGACCGTACATGAGTACACTCTAATAGTAAGCGTTCCACCAGCTACCGCCTTAAGTTGTTCACTCTCCCCTGGAGGCTCGGGTCCTGGCTAGTACTTAGACTACCCGTTGAACTCAATCTCCTGGATGGGGAAGGGGGCCAACTCAACTAGCTGTTGTTCGGCTCGCCATTTACTCTGTAGTTCAAGTACGATTCGAGAAACCGTGGAAGTAACGGAGTCCCACTTGTCCGCCCCCATACACAACCTTTCAACAATGTTGTCAGGCGTGATATCTCTACCGCATACCTCCTGCATACTCGACCTTTGCTCCACGAAACGTGGACATTCAAAGAGCACATGCTCCGCGGTCTCGTCGCAGTCTGCACACTCCGGACATGCGGGAGAGCCTGCGTGTCCGAATCTGTGCAGATACCACCTAAAGCACCCATGGCCTGACAGAAATTGAGTCAAGTGAAAATTCACCTCGCCATGGGGCCTGCTCGTCCACTTGGACACGCTCGGTATGAGCCTGTGTGTCCATCTACCCTTGCTGGAGGAATCCCATTCGCTCTGCCACTTCAGCATAGACGAGGTTCTGGCGATACGCCTCGCACCTCTTATGCCACGTCGCTCGAAGCATTCTTCATCCTCTGCCACCACTAAAGCTATGGGCATCATGCCCGCTAGCACACATACTGCGTCCTTTGAGACCGTGCGGTATGCGCTCACCACCCTAAGGCACATCAGCCTGTGGGTACTCTCGAGTCGCTTCACGTTTCGGTTAACCACTAGCGCCTTCGACCATGCAGCGGCGCCATACCGTAGTATGGAGACCGCTACTGCCGCGAGCAGCTTACGCTTACTCGAGACTATTGCCGAGCTGTTTGACATTATCTTTGACAATGCCATTATCGCCATGCTTGCCCTTTTGCAGGCATATTCTACGTGGCTTCCGAATTTCAGCTTATCGTCGATCATGACCCCCAATTGCTTCAGTGAGCGCTTAGAGTTGATCGTGCATCCACCTGTGGTGACCGCTGCCTGCTGTTCAGACTTGCGGTTGTTTACCACCACCACCACCTCCGTTTTGTGGTGCGCGAGTGCCAAATGTCTCGACCTCATCCAATCCTCCACTATGCCAATTGCGTGAGTTGCTGTCAGTTCCACTTCCTCTATCGACTCGCCGTATACCACGAGGGTAATATCATCGCGAAGCCGACCAGCTTTACGCCCGGTGGAAGTTTGAGCCTCAATACGCCATCATACGCCGCGTTCCATAGTACCAGGCCCAAGATGGACCCCTGCGGTGATTTTGTAGCTCCTCTCGCCTTCCTCGGTGTCATAGATTAGCACTCTATTCTGGAAGTAGCTCTCCAATATCCGGCATAGGCTAACCGGGACTCCTAGGTGGTGTATTGCGCACTCAATGGCGGTCCAGCTGACGCTGTTGAACGCATTCTTAACGTTCAGCGTGACGACCGCGCAATAGCGGATTCCTTTTCGCTTCTTTTGGAGCGCTATCTCGGCCGTTTTGGTTACAGCCCTAATAGCGTCCATCGTCGATCGACCCTTCCGGAAGCCGAACTGGTTATCCGAGAGACCAGAGTCATCGGGTTTCTCGGTATAGACCATCAGCCTCGACAGAATGATCCGTTCCAACAGTTTTCCGGCGGTGTCCAGCAGGCAGATAGGTCTGTATGCCGACGGGTCGCCAGGTGGCTTCCCGGGTTTGGGCAGTAGAACCAATCTTTGCCTTTTCCACCTCTCCGGAAATTTGCCTCTGTCTAGGCACATCTGCATAGCCATTCTGAACATGTCAGGTTTAGCCTCGATGGCCGTCTTGATGGCTAATGTCGGGATACCGTCCGGACCCGGAGCCTTGTTCAACTTAAGCGACTTCGCTATTGCAATGAGTTCGTCGTTCGTCACCGGGGCTACCTCGCTATGGCCGGTTTGGCTATAGGGAACGGGGGCCCATGGTCTTGTATCGTGGCGCGGGAATAGAGTTTCCACGATCTTCTGCAGCATCTCTGGGGAGCGTTCTGGGGGTGCAGACGCGCCCTTCGTTTTGGCCATGACTACTCTGTAGGCATCACCCCATGGGGTCGTGTTGGCTGCCTGGCAGAGATTTTCGAAGCACGCCCGCTTACGAGTCTTAATCTCTTTATTCAGTGCCAGTTTAGCCGCCCTGTAGGCCTCGTTTCGTTCAATTCTATCCTCATCGGTACGAGCCCTTTGCATCCTCCTTCTAGCTCTTAAACAGGATGCGCGGAGTTCTGCGATTTCTGGACACCACCAGTACACCGGTTTGCGTCCATTTCTCGGTAGGGATCGCCTTGGCATAGCGGCGTCACATGCACGGCTTAGGGTTCCAACAAGATCATCGCTGGATAGATCGTCGGTGTTACTCTCCATAAACAATCGCTCCACAAATGCCGGCGTATCGAATCGTGAGGTCAGCCATCCCCGATGACGGTCGATGACCTTCGGCTGTGGCCGTCTTCCTCCGTGTTCCACTCTGTATCGAATCGCCAGATGGTCACTATGCGTGTATCCATCGTCGACCCTCCAGTCCGAGCTAGGGTTTAGACCCGGGCTCCAGAATGTCACATCAATGATGGACTCTGCACCATTCCTACTGAAGGTTTTTTTGTCGCCTACGTTCGCGACATCCACGTTTAGTCTAGCCATAGCTTCGAGTAAGGCCCAACCCCTCGCGTTAGTCAAGCGGCTACCCCACTCAATCGCCCAGGCGTTGAAGTCTCCACCGATGACCACGGGACTCAATCCCACCATTGCGCTTGTTAACGATTCCAGCATAGACGAGAACTGGTCTATCGTCCACCTGGGAGGGGCATAACAACTGCAGTAGTATACCCCGTTGATCTTCGCTATTGCGAAGCCCTCGTGCGACGTGGAAACTATTTCCTGGACCGGAAAACGACCGGTTGTACAGATCGCCGCTAGCTTGGCCTTATCCGCTACCCAGATTCCGTTATCGGGATCGCCGTTAGGGCTCTTACCTGCACCTTTTCGCCAAGTACCTTGTCACCTCCCCTAAGAAAGGTTGCATGAGACAGGGACAAATACGGTAGAAAAGAAATTGGAGAGTATTGATTCCAAAACTCAAGAACCAATCAAGGAAATCTACCAGGTTCAGGTACTTGGGAACCATAGAAGTATGAAATCGAGTCATTCCATGGCAAAATAAAAGCATACATTTTACATATGAAAATTAGTAGTGGTTTATTACTTACGGTTATGGTTTCTACTTAAACCTAATGTGGGGGTGTATGTGTCAGTCTGTAGAGTATCCCTCGGCGGCTGCAGAGCTGGGGGTCTGTCCGGACAGAAGTTGGTTATGCCGGCAATCCTGCCGACTACTCCGTATCAGAACCCACGGTTGCTGGTCCGACATGGAGATGCACCACACTGGATTGATGGCCAGCATCGCCATCGATATGGGTTGAAAGAAAGGCCTGAATAGAGGAGGCATATGAGGGGCACATAAATCACCATGCAAAGACATATTTTTGGATAGGCTCTAGCTCACTCAACTTAGTTTCAGGCTTACCGATCTCAAAACTATCACCACTCTACTCCATCACTGCATGCACTTGGGGTTTTGTGGTAATTGGCTGTAGAATACAAAGTAGTGATAAAAACTATCCCTTTTTTCACTGTACACTGTTGCTACCTCAAGGTGAGCACAAAAAGGCCCAATCCCCTTCATTTAATCACTTCACCACAATGCAGTACACTATCGCGTTATCCGATACCAGTCAGGTAAAAACTATTATTGGCGCGCGCACTATGCTCTAACCTGCTTAACGATTAACTGGCTACTGATGGACACCGCAAATATCAGGACAGTATACCGGCGTAGGTAGTTTTCTGATTGCTACATGCTGATGGGTGGCGATAACAGTGATGAGAGTTAAAGAGATGAAGAGATTAGCCGTTGCGAGAGAACCTCTGTTAACTAGGGTTCCTGCTATCCATTTATGGCAGTGATGTGTCTATGGATTTACAGTATAGAGATCGGAATATGTGCACTCCCTCGCCTCTATTCATGCAAATAATGACCTTTGTGCCTTCTTGATTCTCCAAAAGCACAGATGTGTTTTCGACATGACAGGGTATGGCTAATCCGAGATTGTGTTCTGTTGTTCTGTTGTGAGTGTGATGTATTTTGAACATGGTAAGATAATCTATCCCTCTATTTTGTATGGCAGACTGTGAGCTAATTTGATGCTCTCGCGATACAAGCTATCATGGTCTTGGGTAAGGTTACAACCTCTTGGGCTAATGCTTTGTAGGAAGTACCTTTATTGGCTGCTTCCTTCTTCAGCACTAGCATCATCTCTCCCGTCCTGGTGCGCCGGATGCTTTTTACATCCGCGCCCAACGGTGAGAGACGATTGTCGCCTCGCATGGCCTTCAGCACCTCGGCGTATGTGTCTGCCTCGGTTTTGAAGACCAGCGCGTCACTTCTCGCTCGTTTGCGGGATGGTTTCGTAGTTCTCACCTTCTTCTTTTTTCCTACCGTAATCCAAGTGTTCTCTTTCCCTTGGTCCGGTTGGCCTCCGTTCTTCCTCTGGTTGGCTTGCTGGGGCTTGGTTTCCCTGCCCCTTGCGCGCTTCGCAACCGGCTTAGCAGCCTGATTACCTACGCTAGTCTTCACCTTCTCTTTCTGCGGCTTTGCACCCGACTCTGCCGGACGCTTCTTGGGCCGCGTCTCCTCAGCAGGTTCAGAAGGCTCAGCAAGGAGGAAGTTGTCCGTTTGGGTGGACCGCTCTTCCCTGCTCGCATCAGCAGCACTTCGCTCTTCCACCAGGAGGTCGTACTCCTTCTTGGCCAGAGCCAGTGATTTGCGGAGCTTCAGCAGGCCCTGTTTCAGATCCTTGCTGATGGTTGTCCGCCCGCTGTTCGGCAACTACCAACATCTTTGGTAGCCCGCTCCTGTTGCGGTTCAGCGCCCGCGTGAGGTCCGCACCGGTCATCTGTGCTTCCTCCGTCGGCGCTGTACCGCTTCGTGCACCACTTGCTCCACTTGAACTTCCTGCCACTGGTTCGCTGGTGGGTGCACCAGCCCCTCGGAGTGGCGATCTAGCCAAGCCTTCACGCGCGAACGGGTTCAATGCCGCTCCCTCAGTTACTCCACACTCGACCACGTTGTTACAGTTGTTGAATTTCGAAGTCATGTCTGTTGGGCCCCCCTTAGAGCCGCTATCCCTCACTGTAAATGAAGTAGTCGCCAAGGTTCCTGGTGGTTATCTATGCAAGCAGGGAGGCCACCCGAGGGTTGGCCCAGGCCCTTATGGGGACTGAGCTCAGAGCCGGATCAGCGCTAATCAGGAGTGTTCATCTAAACCTACTTCCACCCAGATAGTAGTCTAAGCTGGGCACAGATCAGGAACGTACTTAAAGGCCATGCCACGGTTTTATGGGGCGGAAGACCCATGTCGGTCACCTTCCGGTGCCCAAGGTGGTAAGTCCACACTGATGTGTGGATATATCTGTCTGTCGTCACCCCCCTTCCGTTTGTCCTCTTCTTGTCGTTGTCTACCGATAAAGTCCTTTCTTTTTGGTTCCATTACAGATATGGACAATTGTCCCATCAATGTTTTAGTATAAGTTAGCAAATAATTTAGTTTTAAACCCATTAATCCCTCGCGGAGGCGAATGACTATTTGTTAAAACCTCTTTAATAAATGAATAATAATAATAATAATAATTAATCCCTCCTTCCCAATATTATTTTATTTTTTTTTCAATCCTTAACCTCGAAACAGCCGCGAGTACCTCGGCTTCCCAAACTAACATAGTCTTAAGGCAGTAATAAATTGTAAAATGTGTAACCATTGTAAAAACAAAAGATTTCGGCTCAGTTATGCCCATGTGGCGCCCGAGCCTTCCAAATAAACAAATAAGTAAAAAAAAATGTATGGATATGGTTCGCTTAGGAAAGAATCCTAGGCTCCCACCTCAGCGGGGTACTCTTAAGTGCAAGAAGTGCTGTTCATCCGGGACGGTGTGCGTGTGTGTGCGTGCGTGCTCAAGAGGTGGCCACCGGCGCGAAAGCGGGTACTACGGTGGGCCACGTGATTCGAAAAATTACGCTATCTACTTCATATAAATAGCTTCGATAGCGGGAAAAACGAGCCATGCGCATGGACTTAACTACTATCATGCATGATTTCTACTCACGGTTTGACCATTTTCTCTTCGTTGCGTACGCTTGGAGGCCTGCTTCCGATGATCCCACGGCCCACGGCGGTCACTCATCGAGCATGAACTCGCCGCTGGGGATCGCGCGTCGAGGGGTGGCGAGATGGACGCTGCAGCAGAAAACCTCCGATCTGTGTGTTGGGCGACAGGGGCGGCCGTCGCGGCGCCGCCGATGAACGTTTCGACGGTTGGCGCAATTTTGATGGTGAACGTGGGTGCCTGCTACCTATGCCTAGGGCGCGATTGACGGACGCTGGCCCTCTTCCGGTTTCCGCACCTCCGGGAAAAACCTCGTAGCTGTTTCTTCGTTCTTTAGATAAAATCATAAGATTCTTGAATTGGCAATTCCCCGCATGAAAGAACGAAATTCCCCCCTATGGGGGAATTCCCCCTGGTTGAAAACCACTGGTATAATGCAAGATAAATGTATTTTAAGTTCGAGCTCAGCATTGATCGTGACAACCTTATTGCTTTTTTGCATGAAAATAATCAAGTACTTAAGAATACATTCTCAGAATGATTGTGAGAATGAGGAACTATTAGAACTACAATATCTTCACAAAATTACGTTAAATACAGATTTTGTTTTATTTTTGGTGAAAACACAACGTTCGTAGCGGTATCCTCTTTGTATAATTATTTTGATATAACCTTCAGTTGAATTGTTCCGAGTACATCCTTGCTGGAATCTCTCTAAAGGTGGTATTATATACCCATATACTGCATGCATTAATGTCAGAGCATAATCCTACAGAAATGTTAATGAACGTATTTCCAGAAGGATCCTTAGAAAAATTTAAAAAATCCTAGAGTTTATTCAAAGAAAAGTGTTTGGAAGAATTTGAGAAGAATTTCCTGGAGGAATTCCTGGAGCATTTTTGAGAGAAATTTCGGGATGAATTCATGGGAGAATTCCGAAAGAGTCTTTCCTGGGTGAATTCCTGAAGGATTCCCTGGAGAAATGTATGAAAGCACTTTTAGCATGTATGTAAGTATCTAGATGTTTATAGTAAGTCACTGTGACTTCTGCATAATCTAAAACCTGCCTGCCGTGACTTTTTTGTGGCATGTGTGTTGCTTGGAAGATTCCTTGGAGGACTAATAGTCTCGCTTATTGAAAGAATTACTAATGGAATCGCTGAGTAAACTTCTGAAGAAACTGCTGGAGGGATTACTGGAAGAATCCATGGATAATTTCCTGGTTCTTGTATGCATCTTTATTAAATTATCTTCCAATACTATTCGCTGCATAAATTCCTCCAGAAATTGTTGAAATAATAAAAAAAACTATCAGCTAATCCTAGAGAAATTCTAGGGTACATCCATCCCTGGAAAAGATGACTGAAGGCTTTCTGAAATTTCTGAAGGAACTTCTAAATACATTTAGAAAAGAACCTGAGAGGAATTTCTGAAGATATCACTTGTATAATTCCTGGAGCAATCCCTGGAAGAATTCCAGGAAAAATCGCGTAAGAATTTCCGAAGTAATCCGTGGAGTATTATTTAAAAGTATACCAAGAGGAATAATTGGATAAACTCTGGGAGGAGTCTCTCAAGAAATTTGTGAAGAAATCTCTTGAGGAATTCCTAGAAGAATTCTTAGATAAATTTCTGGAGGGTTCCTTAGAGTAATTTCTTTAAAAAAATCCTGGAGGAATTCTGGGAGGGATCCCTAGAAAAGTTTTTGAAAAAATCTCTTGAGGAATTCCTAGACAAAGTCTCGGAGAAATTACTGAAGGAACCTCAGAAGAGATTCTTGGAGTAATTCGTGAAGGAATTCCTGGAGGAATCCCTGAAGCAATTCCTGAAATAATCTCTAGAGAGAATCCTGAAGGAATGCCTGGGGCAACTTTTAAATGAATTCCTGGCGCAACCCCTGGAGAAATTCTTGGATGAGACCCAGTAGCAATTCCTGGATTAACCTGGTGGAACTCTTGGAGCAACTCCTGGTGAAATCTCCAGAGGAATTCTGGAACAAATTTCTGGAGAAGTTTCTAGATATATCCCTTGAGGAATTCCAGAAGGATTTCCTGGAAGAATCCTTGGAGGAATTTCTGGAGGATTTCCTGGATGAATCTCAGAAGAATTTCCTGAGGAAATTTTCGAAGAATTTCCTGGAAGAATCTCTGGAAAAATTCCTGAAGAAATTCGTGGAGAAATCTGAAGGATGTCCAGGAGCATTTCCTGGAAGAATTCCTGAAGAAATTCCTGGAGTTATTCCCGGAGGAGTTCCTACAGAAATTCCTTGATAAAATCCTGAAGGAATGCCTGGAGGAATTCCTAGAAGTATTCCTTTGAGAAGCGCTGGAGGAATCCCTGAAGGAATTCTTGAATGAATCTCTAGAGGAATTCTTGAAAAATTTACTGGATTGATTTTTTTGAGATATCCCTAAAGGAATTCTGTGAAATTTCTTTTTCTAAAAAAAAGACCCTTGAGAAATTCCTGGGGGATTTTCTAGAGGAATTTCTCGCACCGCGTGTTTTGTGTAGATTTCTGAAGGGATTCCTGGATAAGTTTTCGAAGGAATTACTGAACTAATGCCTATGGGAATCCTTAGAGAAAATTGTGAGAAATCCCGGGAGGAATTCCTGAAGCAACTCTTAGAAGAATCTCTAGAGGAATTCCTGAAAGTATCCCTGGAAAAAATCCTGGATGGATTTCTGAAGATCTCCCTAGAAGATTCTTAGAGGAATTTCTGGAGGATTTCCTGGATGAATCTTTGAAGTATTTCCTGAAGGAATCTTTGAAGGATTTCTTCTGAAACGCCCTGGAGAAATCTCAGGAGGAATCACTAAAACAATCTGTGGAGTTATTCCTGGAGAAATGACTGAAGGAATTCCTAAAAAACCCTGAAAGTATTCCTGGAGAATTTTCTGGAGAAATTGCTGACTTAATTTCTGAAGAATGTCCAGGAGCAATTTTTGTATCAACTCCTGAAGAAATTCCTGGAGATTTTCCTGCAGGAGTTCCTAGAGAAATTCCTGGACTAAATCCTAGAGGAACTCCTGGAGATATTTCTGTGAGAATTTCTGGAGGACTTCTCGTGCGGTTCCTTTGAAAATTTAAGTATCTACGGATTTCCTCAAAAATTCCCCTAGGAATTTGTTCACGGATTGATTCAAAAAATTCTCAAATGATTCATTTGAAAATTTACTTCAAGGATTTTTTGAAAAATTCTCAAGAGATCTACAGAAATTTCTCAAAGAATTCTTTTAGGAATCCTTGCATGGATATCATGTATTTCTTCAGAAGTGCTTCGCAAATTTCTCGACGGATTCCTTTCGAAAATTTTCCATTTTTTATTTTTAATTCCTCCAGAAAGGATTTAAGAAGTTTTCCAAGGATTTCTTAAGAAATTATTCTAGAGATTCCTCCAAAAATTTCCCAAAGCATCCAATCAGAAAAACTCCATGGATTCTGGTAGTTTCTCCACCATGTTTTTTTTAATGAAAATATTCCAGCGATTCTGTTGAGAATTTCTTTCAGAGATTCATTCAGAACTTTCCGCAGTATTTTTTAAGTATCCCCTGGGATCACTCGTCAGTTTCTTCTTATATTTTTCGAGGATTATTCAAGAAAATTTTCCATTGGATGCATAACAAATTACTCTAAGAATTAATGCAGCAATATCTCTAGCAATACCCTCCAAAAATAACCCAATATATTCATTCAAAACTTTATTCAGGTAATCACGTAATTCAGGGAATAGACATCCTGAAAGATTACCTGGAGGAATCTCTAGAGGAATTCTTGAAACAATTATTGGATGAATTTTTGGAGGAATCTCTAGAGGAACTCTGGGAGATTTTTTTTGTAAAATTCTTGAAAAGTTCCTGGAGGAATTTCTAGCGGAATTCCTGGAGGAATTGATGAAGAAATCCTCAAGGGAATTTTTGGAAAATCCCTGGGGGAATCCTTGGAGAAATTCGGGCAGAAATCCTCGTAGAATTTCCTGGATGAATTCTCTTTGCAGAATTCCTGAGGGAATCGCTGCAGCAATTGCTGGAGGAAAATCTGGAGGAATTCCTGAAGGAATCCCTGGAAAAATTCCAAAGTGTATTCCTAGAGATAATCTTGGAAGAATTTTTGAAGGAATCCCTAAAGGATTTCCTGGATAAATTCTTGGATGACAGAATTTATGGAGGAATTTCTAGATCAATTCCTGGTTAATTTTCTGGAGCAATCAATGAAGAAATTTCTTAGGTAATTTCTAGGAGACCCTAAAGAAATTCCTGGATGAAATCCTATCCTTGAGGAATGCCTGCATGAATTCCTGGAGGAATATCTGGAGGGATTCCTGAAGGAATTTCTTCATGAATCCAAGATGAATTCGTAGTGGAATTCTTGGAGGAACCCTTGAATAAATTTCTGGAGAAATCTTTCGAGGAATTCCTGTAGGAGTATCTAGAAAAAGCCTTGGAGGAATCCCTTGAAGAATTCCTGGAAAAAATTGAAAAAAATGATTGTTTGAAACAATATAACACAAGGATTGTCACGATGAATGTAAAGTTCGAACCGAATATACAAAATTTCTGTATTCTACTTAATTTTGTGAAGATTTTGTAGTTTTGATGATTCACACTTGTCACAAATGCTTTGAAAAAGTTTTCCTATGTGCATGTGATTGTTTTCAAGCTATAAACACAAGGGTTGTCGCGATGGACGTGAAGTACAAACTAAAAATATAAATTTTCTGTATTATACGTGATTTTGTGAAAATGTTGTAGTTTCTGAGATTCACTCTTTTCACAATCGTTCGGAGAAAGTTTTTTCATGTACACATGATTGTTTTTTTTTTATTTTTTTTTATTCTTAATCACTTAACCTAATTTACAGCTCTTTTGTCCACTTGGGCACTACGTGAGCGATTCCAATTGGACGCTGCACTTACACTTTTGTACAGCGCCTACAAGTATTCTATTCTTATTCAACTGTATCGAACTGGTGCCTTGTGCTGCTTCAACTTTTCTACCCTGTCCACGGTAGAATGATGAGCACGATGATGCTGGTGGTTGGCTGCTGTTCCTTTTTTCCAGTCGAATTGGGGGTCGTCCATTATGAGTTGCGGTTCGCCGATATCCAAATTTCAGGTCCGTTAGAGCTATATGCTCCGAAGAGGGTCAGGTGCCAGCTGCTCTCGGGGGGAAGAGCAACTGACGAAAAATTGCAAGTGCCGGGGCTGGGTTCGAACCCATGACCATCCGCTTATGAAGCGAACGTGTGGACCATTGCGCCACGGGCCCCGACAACACATGATTGTTTTCAAGCAATAAAACACAGGTGTTGTCGCGATGAATGTAAAGTTCAAACCGAATATACTTTTTTTGTATTATACGTAGTTTTGTGAAGATTTTGTAGTTTGTTGTTTTCAAATTGTTTTCAAGCAATATAACATGGGATTGTCGTTATGAACGTAAATTTCAAACTGAAAATACTAATTTCCTGTATTATACGTCATTTTATGAAAATTTTGTAGTTTCTAAGATTTGCACTTTTCACAATCGTTTAGAAAAAGCTTTCTCATGTGCACGTGATTATTTTCGAGCAATAAAACACAGGGGTTGTCGCGATGAATGCAAAGTTCAAACCGAATATACAAATTTTCTGTATTATACGTAATTTTGTGAAGATTTTGTAATTTTTATGATTCACACTTGTACCCATTTATCTGTAAATGTATTTTTATGTACACGTAGTTGTTTTCGAGCAATATAACATGGGGATTGTCGCGATGAACGTAAAGTTCAAACTGAAACTACTCATTTCCAGTATTATACGTGATTTTATGAAAATTTTGTAGTTTCTAAGATTCATACTTTTCACAATCGTTTGGAAAAAGCTTTCTCATGTGCACGTGATTGTTTTCAAGCAATAAACACAAGGGTTTCCACGCTGAATACAAAGTTCAAACCGAATATTCAAATTTTCTGTATTATACGCAATTTTGTGAAGATTTTGTAGTTTTTATGATTCACACTTGTCCCCATTTATCTGTAAATGTATTTTCATGTACACGTAGTTGTTTTCGAGCAATATAATATGGGGATTGTCGCGATGTACGTAAAGTTCAAACTGAAAATACTCATTTCTTGTATTATACGTGATTTTATGAAAATTTTGTAGTTTCTAAGATTCACACTTTTCACAATCGTTTGGAAAAAGCTTTCTCATGTGTACGTGATTGTTTTCAAGCAATAAACACAAGGGTTGTTGCGATGGACGTGAAGTTCAAACTGAAAATACAAATTTCCTGTATTATACGTGATTTTGTGAAAATGTTATAGTTCCTAAGATACACACTTTTCACAATCGTTCGGAAAAACTTTTCTCATGTACTTGTGATTGTTTTCAAGCAATAAAACACAGGGGTTGTCGCGCTGAATACAAAGTTCAAACCGAATATACAAACTTTCTGTATTATGCGTAATTTTGTGAAGATTTTGTAGTTTTTATGATTCACACTTGTACCATTTATCTGTAAATGTATTCTTATGTACACGTGGATGTTTTCAAGCGATATAACATGGGGATTGTCGCGATGAACGTAAAGTTCAAACTGAACATACTCATTTCCTGTATTATACGTGATTTTATGAAAATTTTGTAGTTTCTAAGATACACACTTTTCACGATTGTTTGGAAAAAGCTTTCACATGTGCACGTGATTGTTTTCAAGCAATAAAACACAGGGGTTGTCGCGATGAATACAAAGTTCAAACCGAATATACAAATTTTCTGTATTATACGTAATTTTGTGAAGATTTTATAGTCTTAGATATTGAGTTTCTCCATATATTTCTTTGCAATAATTTTGCTTTATTATTATGGGTAAATCAACATTAAAATATGCGTGGAAACTACTTTACATTCGGAATGGCTCCAGAAAAACAGCATTTTTTAAGGTACTTGCTCCGAGTTTTTGAGTACTCAAAAATAGAACTTTGGTCAAATTCATAGTTTGAAAATTTTATATTCATCTAGAAGGCTGGGAAAATTCATAGCTTCAAAAATTTTGCAAATCGGATGAAAAACGGCTGAGATATTAGCATTTGAAAAATACCGTTCCCACTGTTTTGAGGCATGGCAGTTGGTGTAAGTGATTTATAGCATGGCAGTGGGAGTGATAACCTTCAATGAGTGCTTTCAGGGATTTCTTTTTTTCTGACATTTCTTCTGGAGATCCTTTTGATTTTTTTCTGGCATTCTCCAGATATTTTTGCGAGATTTTTCTAGAAGTTCCTTTTCAGTTTCCTCAAACAGTTTCTCTGTGACTTTCCAAAGAGTTCATCCCGAGATTTCTGCTGGAAATGTTTCTGTTTTTTTTTTCTGGAATTTCTTGTGCGGTTCTTGCATAAATTTTCTTTGGGATTGTACAAGAAGATACTTCAGGGATTCATCAAGGATTAAATTCTGGTATTTCTCCTGGAGTTTTTTGTGAATTTTTCAAGAATGCCTTTCGTAATTCATCTAATTATTACTTGTGGGACTCTCTGAACTTTCCTTTTTTTATTCTTCAATCACTTAACCTTATTTACTCTATTGTCCAGTATGGCACTGCGTGAGCGATTCCAATTGGAAGCTGTACATGTACATACACCGAGAAAATTTTCTACTCAATGACTGAGTTGACCTTACTCAGTAATCTGAAAATCCTTTGTTTTCTTACTCAGTTTCGGCTAAAAGTGGGACAACCCATTGGCAATGGGTTGTCCCACTTTTAACGGAAACTGAGTAAGAAAACAAAGGATTTTTCGATTACTGAGTAAGACCAACTCAGCCACTGAGTAGCAATTTTTCCCTGTGTACACTTTGTACAGTGCCTAAATGTATTTTATTCTAATTGTACTACATCGAACTGGTTGCCGTTGCGCTGCTTTCACTTTCTACCCTATCATGGTAGAATGATGAGCACGAGGATGTTGATGTGTGGCTCCCAGTCAACCAGTGATCGCCTAAGATGTTGAAAAAGATGTTAAAGTGGAGGCGATATGCGTACATTTTACATACGCCTAATTGGAGGCATGCACGCAAATGGCCTCCACTTTATCATCTAATGCAACATCTTGTACGGTAACTGGTTGTCTGGGCTGTTGGTTGTTCCTGTTTCCAGTCCGATTGGGGGTCCATTATGGGAAGCGGTTCGCCGATGTCCAAGTATCCGGGTTCATTTGAGCCATTGGCTCTGAAGAGGATCAGTGCCATCTGCTCTCAGGGGTAAAGAGCAACTGACGAAAGTGCCGGGGCTGAGATCGAACCCATAACCATCTGCTTCTGAACCAAACGTGTAGCCACTACGCCACGGGCCCCGGCCATCTGAACTTTCTTCCAGTATAACTCTTAGAGATCTTTTTCGTAGTTTTCTGATTTTGTTTTCTGGGATTCCACCAGAAATTCATCCTGAGATTCGTCAAGGAGTTCCTACCGAGATTTTTTATTTTTTTTGCAGATATGTATGCTAGAGTTCCTTCTGAGGTTTTCTGGGTTCCTCAAGATATTTTTTCTGAGATTCCTCTCAAAAGTCAGTTTGAGATTCCACAACAAGTATTTTTGCAAGATTTCTTGTGAACTATCTTCTGAAAATTCTCAGAAATTCATTATTTTTTCCACAAATTTCTTCTGAAATTCCTCAAGTAGATTCGTCTGAGGCTCCACACTTGTTTTCCTTGAATTTCTCCTAGAACTCATGGAGATTCCTTTAGGGGCCGTCTAGAAGTTCCTTCTGAGATTCCAGAAAGCATTCCAGGTGAAACAATAAAAGAAAATCCAGCAGTAATCCCAATTAAAACTTCTCCAGGGATTCCAGAAGGAACTCAAATGTAAAAAGTAAGGTCGTGAAAGCTGCTTAGGAAATTCCACAAGTATTGCATTTTTCACTGAAAATTTTCCTTGCTTCGCTAAATAAGATGACGTTTTCTTCCAGCGAAAGCTTACGCGATACAGCAAATCGCCAAATTCCACACTAACACAGCAAGAAATCTGCCAACAATAACTTAATACACATGCATTTTCAGCGAAATGCTCTATTTACATGAAAACAATACACTCCTACAGCTAACGGATGACCGCCGTCAAATATCAGGATTGCCAACTTTCCAGCAATGGCTGTCATGTTTCTTTGTCGCCGAATCTGGCGCTGGGTCTTCGGCGCGGAAACCCAAAGGTGGGAATAAAATTTTGGGGTTTGCGCGCAATATTTCCTTGAGAAAGTTCATCTTGAAAGATTCCAGAAGGAACTTTTTGAAGATAATGAAAAGAAACTTTGATTTTATGTGAAATATAAATGAATAGAGGTCTTACTTACCTTACCTTACCTTACCGGTCAGGCTAAGGCCGGGGTGGCCTCTGCTGTACATAGTAGCCGCCTCCATTCCACTCGGTCCATGGCTGTTTGTCTCCAGTTCCGCACTCTGCGAAGGGTCCGCAGATCGTCCTCCACTTGGTCGACCCACCTAGCTCGCTGCGCTCCACGTCTTCTTGTACCGGTCGGATGACTCTCGAGAACCATTTTAGTCGGGTTGCTATCCGACATCCTGATGACGTGACCCGCCCACCGTAGCCTCCCGATTTTCGCGGTATGGACGATGGTTGGTTCTCTCAGCAGCTGATGCAGCTCGTGGTTCATTCGCCTTCTCCAAGTCCCGTCTTCCATCTGCACTCCGCCGTAGATGGTACGCAACACCTTCCGTTCGAAAACTCCAAGGGCGCGTTGGTCCTCTGCACGTAGGGTCCATGTTTCGTGCCCATAGAGGACGACCGGTCTAATCAGCGTTTTGTAGATAGTTAACTTCGTGTTACGGCGAACTTTATTCGATCGTAGAGTTTTGCGGAGTCCAAAGTAAGCACGATTTCCTGCCACAATACGCCTCTGAATTTCTCTGCTGGTGTCGTTGTCGGCGGTCACCAGTGAGCCCAAGTACACGAATTCTTCAACCACCTCGATTTCATCACCGTCGATATGAATTCGGGGTGGCGGGCGCGGTGATTCCTCCCTGGAGCCTTTTGCCATCATTTACTTTGTCTTCGACACATTAATGACTAATCCGATTCGCCTGGCTTCACTCTTTAGTTGGATGTACGTGTCCGTCATCGTCTCAAATTTACGAGCAATAATATCAATATCATCAGCGAAACCAAGCAGCTGAACGAACTTCGTGAAAATCGTACCACTCGTGTTAATCCCCGCTCTCCTTATTACACCCTCTAACGCAGTGTTGAACAGCAAGCACGAAAGACCATCACCTTGCCGTAACCCTCTACGAGATTTGAAGAGACTCGAGAGTGTCCCTGATACTCGAACTACGCTCATCACTCAATCCATCGTCGCCTTGATCAATCGTATCAGTTTATCCGGGAATCCGTATTCGTGCATAATCTGCCATAGCTGTTCTCGATCGATTGTATCATACGCCGATTTGAAATCGATGAACAAGTGATGTGTGGGCACGTTGTATTCGCGGCATTTCTGCAACACCTGGCAGATGGCGAACATCTGGTCCGTTGTAGCGCGTTCACCCATGTATCCAGCCTGATATTGCTCCACGAACTCTCTTGAGAGAGTACCTTGTAGAAAGCACTCAGTAGTGTTATCGCGCGATAGTTCCCGCAATCCAACTAGTCGCCCTTTTTGTAGATGGGTCACACGATACCTTCCATCCATTCCTTCGGTAATATTTCCTCCTCCCAAATCTTGGTAATGACCCAGTGTAGTGCTCTCACCAGTGCTTCTCCACCGTATTTTAGAAGCTCGCTTGATAGTTGATCTGCTCCAGCGGCTTTGTTGTTTTTCAACCGGCCAACCTCCTCCTCAATCTCTTGGAGGTCAGGGGTCGGAAGTCTTTCGTCCTGTGCACATTAGTGTGGGTCATCGGAACCGTTTTCTCAGATCAAAGCTTTTTTGGCTCCGTTTCGGGTCCTGAGTATCTGTGCAAAATTTGAGCACGATTGGTTGCGTCTACACTTTGCGCATTGCAATTGAAATTTGTATGGGATTTTGTATGAGAAAACATACTTTTTTTGCATTTTTGTCATAAGTTGAAAAAGTTTGTCTGAATATTTTTAACCGATACTGTAAAATGATAGCCTAGGATGTTCTGAAAAACTTTGTTGAAGACCGCAAAGCGATCCGATGCTTGTGAAAATAGTTATAACCAACGAATCGTATGCATGTGGTTATGTTTTAACATGTAAAGGAATAACAAAATCATGCTGTTTCACCAAGCAATGCCAACGCTATAACTTTTTTCATAAGCATCAGATCACTTCGCGGTCTTCGACAAAGTTTTTCAGGACACCCTAGGCTATGTTTTAACTTTATCGGTTACATG